>NW_027206290.1:9842500-10115000 GCF_024711535.1 Dipodomys merriami
TTTTTATCTACCTAAATTTATTACCTTAATATTGAATTCGTAGTCATCATTGAGTAGTCACTACATCCCAGACAAGGAATTTAATAATTCTCCTTTAAAAAATCCTAGTTTGTAAGTGTTACCTTTACCCTTATTCTAAATATTTAAAAAATCTATTTTTACAAAGGTTTTTACCAGCACCATAGCTAATACCTTATATAACTGGACAGTCTGTTTGTAGATATCTTGCTTTTAATCATCTTACTGTGGAAAATGTCCTTGCATTTTTCAACAATGATTTCCTTCCTTACTAAAACCAATATGAAAAATTTTCTTTAAAATTGATGCTTATACCATCAGAGAAGATTTTCCTTATAGGTTTTTTTCTCATTCCCATATGGACATACTGTCACCAAGAACTGAGGGTCAGCTGAGGAAAGCCTATGAAGCCTGTGAAGACTTTAATGTTCCATGACAGAACTCTGTGTGAAGTTTTCCATAAGGAATTACTATATACTGAAAATTTGCAATAGAATTCCAATAGCATTACATATTGTATCCACAGTAATATTAAATTAGCTCATTGTGACTAATGTAACTGCAATGAATGCCAAAGAAATTAAAAGTAATTTTCTATTCACTGTAAAGGGTGGCTGATAATTAATGCTGTAATGCATTAAAAATGAACATTTTGTGCAATTACCATCATACACCCATTTGGTACCATTAAAATATCGATCAAGAAGAGTTCACTTGACATTCAAACAATCAGAACACATAACTTCACCGAGAATTGTAGATTTTATTAAAGAAAAATTCAGTAAATTGTTGTGTGGATTTTTGAGTAATCATAAAGCACAATGTTGTTTCTTTAAAAGTTATTTTAACATTTGATCACAAATTCTTATAATAGTGGAGAGCTCTTTTTATATTCTAAGGCAAATTCATTTAAACTTGAAAGCTATGTATAGCATAAATAAAATTCTGAATTGTTATCATTGATTATGTTCTGTATGTCTGTTGGAATGGCAGCATCCAGGTTAACAGTGTAAGAAATAAGGAAAAGATATGTCTTTAAGATGTGCAGTGTGAAGAGTGCTTTCTAAAGAAAAATTTCAAAGTCTTGTGCTTTTATGCCTGAGTTGAAGTCTGTTTTCTTTTTTTTAAGATACTGAGTTTAATGGCCTTATCTGTAATTTCCACATTTTTAGTAACAATTGATATCCAAAAGCACTAAGTAGGAAGATCAAAAAATGAACAGTTCCTAAGTTCTGAATTGCACATCATTCTAAGTAGTAAAATGCACATCTAGTAAATATTGCTCTGGTCCTCCCAGAATATCTATCATCTGTATGTCAAAGGACTCACTATTTGTACACTGACCATTTGTTGGTCATTTATGGCCATTTGGGTTATCAGATCATCTGTCCTGGTAACATAGAGCTTGTATTCAAGTAACCTTTACATAATAGTTAAAAATTATGTCACAATACCTATGGCATTTTGCTTAGTACTCATCACATTAGTATTTTATCATCTCATACCACAAAAAGAAGAAAAAGATGAATATAACACAGTAGATATTAAGAGAAACTTAATTTACATAATTTTTATTGCAGTATACTCTTACACTGTTATATTACTATCCCATTTTATTATTACTTACTATTTTAAATCTCCTCCTGTACCTAATCTATAAATTAAGCTTTATTATAGTGGTGCAGCTAGGAAAAAACCCTGTAGTATATACTGAATAGTGATTGGCACTCTCTGTGATTTCTGGCATCCATTTAGCATCTTGGAACATAACACCCACAGATAAATAGAGACTACTGTTTGTTTGCTGTTGACTCATTTTTTGAATAGGCAAGCCTGATTGAAAACATATAACATGAAATACACCACACTTCATTATCCGAGAACTAGAACTTAATTAGCTATGTTTGTTACATAATGCATTTTCCTAGTGAAATATTTATATTAGAGAAATCAGTTAGGCTGTAACCACCTATGAATCATAATAAGAATAAAGTGAAGTATGGCCATCATTTGAAAGATAAAGTTATGAAGTTTACAGGTTTTGACGTCTGTCACCAAGTTCATTTCCATGAGCTCCTATCACAGGGAAAATGCTGCTGCTCCATTTCGCTTTCTTTGAATTATTATTGACAAAAGAAACTACTCATGGATGCTAAACAAACCTGTGTTTGCTGAGTAACCTGGCTTTGCCAACCCTGTATTACTTGTGAATGTGAAGGGATCTTCTGATATTTTATTAGGCAGCAATATTCCCAAGGTAATTCCATACACACATAACTTGTCTGTTTGGACAGAGGTTAAAGATGACTCTGTTGCTCTTGGGTAAAGAGAAGAAGGTTAATTATTGTATTGTTAATTTTCCTGAAAACTTATTTTGGTTATAAAAAAGTGAAATAAAATATTCCACAGGTATATCAGTTTTTATATATTTATGTATGCTAAGAGCTTCTAAATACTGAAATCTGTGTTAACCAGTTGGATACATGGGTTGCAGCTGTGGGCAAATAGAGATGAAAACCTAAATAGATTTCTGTGACCTCTAATTTAAAAACCAAATTAAATGTACAGTTTTTAGTTGCAAGAATAGATGTATGTCCTCACTGCTATATTAACTGCTATATTTTAACTGTTAATCATAGCACTTAATGACATATGTAAGGTGGAATCCTGTTGAATTTTGGGTGGATTGTGGGATGGGGGAAGATGCTCAGGCGAAAAAGCTAGTCATTCCTGTTTCTGAGGAAACTCTGGCATGATGAATGTGTTTTTCAGACTATTTTTCTCACCTGTGTACTTGAGATTAAGTATAATACTTCTAGGTCACAGGATTTTTATTTAAACTGAAATACAATTTCAAACATTCATTCAGATACTCCATTCAAAAATTAATGCTATTACTCAAACAATTTTTTTAGAGTTCTCTGCTTTTTTTTATTATTATTGTGAAAATACTGTACAGAAGGGTTACAATTACATGGGCAAGGTAATAAGTACATTTTTTATCAAGCATTGTTGCCTTCTCCTTTGTTTCCCCTTCCCATCCCTTCCAATCTTCCCTGCCCTTCCCCCCCTACCCCAACCCCCACCCCCCCAAAGTTGTGTTCATTTTTGACATAACATCTTCTACATCTCATTGTTTCATTGGGTCCACCTGTATTCCTATTTATAATATTAATCTTATTACTGGACTGTTATTCAAATCATGGTACAGTAACTGTTATTCCCTGGGTCACAGCCTAGTCTTGTAAATAAAATATTCTGAAACAGCCGCACTCATGCAAGGACTTTGTCACTTGTACTTAATCACTCAATTAAGTACATCCAAGCCAACTTCCTGACTGCAGAGGAACTTTTTCAACTTATTTGATCTGTGGAGTATTGGATATACATCAGTGAAACTGTATATTAATTTCTTCCCATTAGTCCAAATAGTCAGAGGCTCTAGGCCAGGGGAAACCCAAACAAAGGCAAGCAAAATGCTTAATATTTGAGCGCTGTTAAGAATGAGTTAATGAATAATTATAATTATAATCCTTCTAGCCTCCAATGTTCAGCTATAGTTTTAGCTTCATCTATTAAGGATGTGTACCTCTGACAAATTTGTCATTTCTTAAATAATGGCTCATCTTCTTTACCAATGTTATTTTCTTCATTGGTTTCTTTCCAACTTCAGTGAATGATCTTCCTCATCTCTTGTACAGCCAGTAGCCAGAAGAACCAGGATTAAAACTCACATATATGTATTTATAGCCCTATAACTTTTCGTGTACAGTACTAGCTCTTCTCTAGACCGAATGATGGGGCTTCACAAAGTTATTCACCATGTATATATGTACAAATATATATGTATCTTTACCAAATACTCTATAGAAAATAAGCAGATAGTCCAAATACATATATTTTAATATATATAGTATATATTGCTAATGTGTAACTCCATAATGAATCATTTTCAATTATATTGAAAAATGTACATGCATATATACACACATACATAAAAGATAATTTATAGAATTAAACCCTGAGTGAAGAAGCTATAAATAGATAACAAACTGTGACTCAATAAATCATTATTTACCAAAAACATACTGTAAAGTATACATACAAGTAGATTTCACTTACACATTATCAAACATAGGACAACAATGTTCTACACACTAAGTACTGGAAACAAAGCAGAAACAATTTTAGATGGTAATTAGCTATATGATCCCATGCTTAGGCTGAGGAGCAGACAACATTTTTATAAAGTTGGCCATGGAAGGTTCCACAAAAAAGTAGATGATGTTTGATAGGAAATGTACTCATTACCTACTCATGTAAATGTAACTGCTCTGTACAGTATTTTTAACTATATATATATATATATATATATATATATACACATATATGGAAAAATAAAATATAAAACTAAAAAAAATAGTTAACCAATATCTAGTGAGGAGAATACAGATGGTCCAAACTTCATCTGATAGTCCAGGCAGAGGCAAAATGAGGTAAGGAATCTCTGAGGTGTGAAGATGGCAGAAGTATCATTGGAAGATCAGGCAAGCCAGCATGTTTGAGCTACATAAATTATGTAGGTTGGCAATGAATAGTGTAAGAATTTGGAGATTTATCCTGATTGAAAAGATAAAACCTGAGAGGGCTGGCCTTGATTTTCGTTTCTTCTTACATAAAATGTCAGATATCTGCTTCTTTTCTCTTACCATGTTGTAGTTTCAAACATGCTCTCTATTCCTTTCTAATAGATCTCTCTAATAGATCTAATAGTTAGTGTTACATGCACATTTTTGCTTTTGCTTATCTGCTCTTCCAGTATTCTGCCAAGTCCTTAATAACTAGCTAGCAAAAGCTCACTTGCATGCATGATACTCTGCCTATTTATCTTCAGAGAGTTACTGCTGTTTTTATGTTATTATATTCACATTATTCACTTTTGAATATTTGATGTCCTTATGAAGTCATGACAAACTTTAAATAGAATGGCAAATACCATTTGTACATATCTTCTTGGTAGGAAAGCTTACTTTTGTGAAAATATATTAACTATTCCAGTGATCATTCAAAATTTAGAAGTGTATATGAATATCATAGACATGTTTTCACTGAAAGATATATTCCATTCATGAAAAAGGTCACATTCAAAAGTCTGATGGATGAAAACAAAACAAAAAATAAACCGCAAACTATTTTCTCTTCCTATGTGATCATAATTTTTAATCTGCTTATTTTGACATAAAGTTTCATATGATAATAAGGAAGATCATGTATTTATCCTGTATGTCATCATTACTGTTAGAATCCTAATGGTTCTATAAACCATATTTTATTCAAGACTTTGTAATCTTGCTTCTATGGTATGCCCTGTTTATGACATTTTCTGTTCTAAGGCAAATGTCTTGCATCTAATTAAAAACCTCATAAACTATATAGAAATATGAATAATATATCCTATTTTGTTTCAAATGTGTATAAAACATACATAAGTGTAAAATATATATGCTAAAATTTCTCCACTCCTTTTCAAGCTGAAAAGGTCATAATGAAAACAAAGAACAATTACCTCTAACTTATGCTGAAAGAGCCTCCCTTCCATTCATATGACCTATTGAAAACTATCAGAAGTGGTTTTTTTTCTTTTGTGTATTTCCACAATGACTCACTATGGGTTCCATAAAATTGATATGTATATTTTATATATTCATATAAAATTTCAGCAATTGTCTAAAATATTAATGACAAAATTGATACTAAAAAATAAATAGTCTAGAAAATTTCCAACCTAATTAAACCAGGCAAAATAAAATTTCTGTGTTGTGTATGATCATTAAATTGTAAGCAATAATAATAATGACCACTTTGGGCTGCTATAAGGAATTAAATTTAACTCATCATCTAAAACACATAGGAGGGCTGGGATGGTGGCTCAGTGGAAGAGCGCTTGCCTTGCATGCATGAGGCCCTGGGTTCGATTCCCCAGCACCACATAAGCAAAAAGAAAAAAAGCTGAAAGTGGCGCTGTGGCTCAAGTGGTAGAGCGCTAGCCTTGAGCTGAAGAGCTGAGGGACAGTGCCTAGGCCCAGAGTTCAAGCCCCACGACTGGACCTGAAAACAAAAACAAAAACAAAAAAAACTCAAAACAAATAAAACACATAGGATACTGCAAGCCAAATGGACCACAATCACTGTATTAATGATAATGATAACAAAATCATAACAAATGAAAATTAAAATTCTACTAAAAAACTGACCTGTTGAACTGAAACACCTTTTGAAAAAAAAGATTAAAGATAATACCTAAATAAAAATTTTAAAAAGTGTTGGGGCTGGGAATGTGGCTTAGTGGTAGAGCACTAGCTTTGAGCTGAAGAGCTGAGGGACAGAGTCCAGGACTAGCATTCAGGCCCCACAACCGACTAAATAAATAAATAAATAAATAAATAAATAGAGATTGCTCTTATAGGCATTGATTGTTAATTTTAAAAACAGCTTTGCTTAATTTTAAAATGCCTTAATCTGTATCCTCAGGGTGATTCTAATAATTTTGTATGGAGCTGCCAAAAATTAGTTCTTGTTGTGTTAATCATTGCTAATAAGCGCAGAAAATTTTTCAAGATGTCCCAGGAAAATTTTACTAATTAGGATTGTCTGAATTTGTGCATCGCCTTTGAGAATAATTTATTCATGATAACCAGTTAATCACTTTTCCTTACATAATTAGGTGGCTTCTGGTGGAGAGGAAGACCTTTATTTCGCTCAGAATGTGGAGGATCGTATTAGCTGACACGAGTGAAACAAGGAAGTCTATTCAAAACCTTAACATGCAGCAGCCATAATTGCATACTGATTAGTGCTTATGTAATTGTTGTCAAAATAAGATCAGACCTCAAAAAATATTTAAGAACTTGACTCTGGAAAAGTCCAGTGTCCTTATTGATAGGTAGGATTTTTTTTAAATGAACTATTCAGTAATTACCACGAGAAGAGATACACTTTATAAACAAGATCAGCCTCTTACTACTTTTACCATACCATTTAACAGGCTGATTTTTTATGTCAGAATTAGTCATAATTATGGTTTTATTTTTGGGTCCTTCGTAGAGAAGAAGTAAAAGAGTCATATATTTTAAAGATAAATTAATCTAATCAATAGGATATTTTTAATAAAAAATAAGCAGGACAAATAGAGAGGAAAGGTGAGCAAATGTAGTTATCATATTCAATGTACATTATGTAAAAAATGAACAATATAACTTAAATGTAGGGATAGGAAGGGAACAATGGGAGAGAATGTAGGAGGGGAAACATTGACCAAGAAACACTGTACTCATAACCTGATATGGAATTGTAGCCCCTTCGTACAACTACATAATAATTAAAATAAAAATACATGAATAAATTGTGATAAGCAAAAGATAAAAACAAAAGGAAATGCTTGCCTGTGAGATAATCTTGGAAACAAGAAGAAATGTGACTATGTGTAACTGGAATGCAGGTAAGCTTATAAAGGACTAACACATAATTTTAAACATTAGTAGGACAGGGGCTGGGATGGTGGCTCAGTGGTTGAGTGCCTTGCAGGCATGAGGCTTGGGTTCAATTCTTCAGCACCACATAAGCAGAAAAATCCAGAAGTGGCGCTGTGGTTCAAGTGATTGAGCACTAGCCTTGAGCTGAAGAGCTGAGAGATAGCGCCCAGGCCCAGAGTTCAGGCCCCACGACTGGCAAACAAACAAATTAATGAATTAGTTAACAGGACAAAATTTCTTAGGATTTATATTATTTATGTTTTGGCAAAGTAGAGTCAGTGTCATGTAAACCAAATCTCTTTTCATAAAAGTAAATGAACAGAAAAAAAATCCACCATTAGAACCTCTTTAAAAAGACCACTATATATATATATCAGGGAGAACAAAAGGAAATTCAGTCAAAAATATGTACAGAATAGAAAGAAAAGGACAAATTCTTGAACATCTTTGGAAAATTTGGCCTCAACCTGATTATGTATTTGTTAAACAATCTGTCTGATAATTTAGCTAATATAAGTATGATGATGATATGCTCTTAAACTTTAATAGAACATGACAGCCAGGTGCCAGTGGCTCTTGCCTTTAATCCTAGCTACCTAGAAGGTGAGATTTGAGGATTATGGTTCAAAGCCAGCCCTGCAGGAAAGTCTGTGAAACTCCAATTAACTACCAGGAAACCAGAAGTGGCACTGTGGCTCAAATAGTAGAGCTAGCCTTGAGAAAGATGAGTTGCAATAAAATGTGGATGCTGTGTTTACAATTTTATCGTATAGTTAATTATTTATCTTATAACTAACTATTAGTCATTGTGTTATTAATGTTAGGATTATCATGACCCAAAATGTTTTACAAATTCCATTTGATAGCTTTGGAGATTACTTAATGAAGATGGAAGGATAGACACAGGGACCTTGTTTCTTCATTCATCCCAGATAATGACATAAAGTTTCAACTAAGTTACTCAAATAAGAAACATGGTAAATATTCCCTTATGGAATCCATATCTAGTGCCCTGGTACTAAGAAAAAAAAATGAATGCAGCCTTCAGGAGAAGCCTCATGTTTCCATTAATTAATTTTCTTTCTGAGAGTCTATTTTCACATGCTTACATAGAAATGATGCTAAAAAATAATGTGAGGGTGATAAAGCTCCAAGGCAGAGATTTTTTTTTGTAGGTTCCAGATAAGTAATGCTATTACACGAGCTGGCAGGAAGTCTGGACTTCATACTAAGTGAAACAGAAAAGAAAAATGTTGTATATGGGATCAAAAATAATCAATCCCTGCTTAACCCAAGGTCTGTCCTATTAACCAACCACCTACACTGCCTTCTAGAAGGAGGGGAAGACTTTTGTGGTTTCTTTATCTTTAAGATGAGGAAAAAAATTTTTTTTTGGTCATGGGGCTTGACCTCTGGGCCAGGGCGCTGTCCCTCAGCTCTTCAGCTCAAGGCGAGAGCTCTCCTGCTTGAGCCACAGCGCCACTTCTGGTTTTCTGGTGGTTTATTGGAGATAAGAGTCATGGACTTTCCTGCCCGGGCTGGCTTTGACCCATGATCCTCAGATCTCAGCCTCCTGAGTAGCTAGGATTACAGGCAGAGAAAATCTTCAGAATGACTCTTAGAAAAAATCAAAAGTAGGACTGGCTCTATAGAATACCAGGGAGTAAAAATTGAATAGTAAGTAGATGTACAAAATCCAACAAGAAACAATGAACTAGGTGGCGATGGAGTGCTTGACGTTTTAGAGATATGTTACCTTTACCTTGGAAGATGGTGTCTATAATTCTTATACCTGGAGTCATTATCAATATGTCTAAGTCCTACCAACATTATACTTTTATGTGGGTAAACAAAGGAGTGTGAGTCAGAAGAAGCTCAAGACAAGAATCCCTATCAACATGTGTTATTAGGGGAAAAGCATGCAATGTCCCAGGCTCCTAGGAAACACTGACTGAAAATGATCTCTGCCAAGTACAAATAGTTTTGTGATGACAGCTCCCTATTCTGACTGACTTTTGCTACTGAGAAGAAAAAAACTACTAAGACTAAAGATCTTTCTCTAGTTTTAATGGCAGAGTTGAACTGAAGCTCAGGAGTATGTCAGTAATTAAGATAAAAATTCTTCCCATTTTGTTTCCATTAATCTCAAACTTCTAGTGGGAAAAATTTCTTCTGTGAATCAGTAGAAGTGAACCTGGGACTAGCTAATTCCTAGAACTACTGGCCACTATCATTTATCCATAAGCAGGAATTAGCAGGCTCTTCTTCACTTCTACATCAGTTTGTGTTTTATGTTTCTTTCAATATAGAATAATCCACAATGTTGAACTTTTCAAAATAACCTTTACCTTGCTTTTCACATACATTTCCTGGATCCTGGTGATGTATTTTTTAAACTTATTTTCCTTTCCCTTCCTCTTTCTCTCCTTTCTCTTTTTCTTCTCTCATACTCTCTACCTCTCATTTACCAATTCTTATTTTTTCCTAATTCATCCTATTTATTTCTTCCTTACATCATTATTACATTATTTCAATCACTTTGGAGGTTACTCTGTTGCATGGGCAATCAATTATGGCTAGTACAATGATCTAGGTCGGGGAGAGACAAATGTCCATTATGTCATTCCATAATGATTGCTAAGTCCAGAAAAAAATGTCAAGATAGATGAAATAATGGGTATCCAGGATAATACAACATCACCGTGGACCTTAAGAATCCTAAATGTTTTGTACATGTATAAAGTTGTGAAGAAAGACATTGCAGGTAGAAACACAGCATGAAAAACAGAGCCATGCAGTTTGAAAATGTAATCTATTTGCACAAAAACAAATCCTTCACTTTGGTTGCACACTTTGGCTAAAATGTTATGTCAAGTTCAGAAATTATAATACACCCAGAAGAAGGCAAAAGGTTTCTTTCCCCCTTTTGGCAGCTGCCCAAGTATTAAGTTTAAAAGTGAAAAATAAAAATTAACAACAGCAAGAAAGAAAACAGAACTACTGCCTAAAAATCTTTTGATTTGGAAACAATTTCGCAATGTGGGCAGCTTAGCATTCCTCAGTCCCACAAAGGACCAATTTTGTAAGCAAGAGTTTGACTTTGAACTTCCACAATAGTGGTCGCCTGACAACTTTGGCAGATAAGTCTAAAGTCTCTCACTTTAGTTCATAAAGAATGACTTGAAGTAACCGCTACATAATCAGGATGGCCACTGGGAGAGTTGGGCTGTTTGGAAGTAATTTAAGGTTAACCTACAGGAAGCAACCTCTTATGTGACTTTACAAAAGCACTATTATTGAAATCTTTTTACTTTTCAGTCACAGCGAAAACTTAAGTCCAGTGAGCAGGACTCTGCTTTACTAAGAAAACTGTTATGCTGTGCAATGGGACATCATCAAAAGGCTGTATTCAAGGGAGCTGGGAGTCTGGAGTGCTAGTCTCACCTATTTAAAAATCACAGTCCTAATAATCAATGTATAACTCTGAAATTAGAACTATAAAAATTCAGTGGATGGGTAGAGTTGAAAGAGATGGGGGAGAATGATGAAAGGCGTGACCTTGATCAAGGTGTATTGAATTCATAAACTGACTTGTGCAATTGTACAACTTCTAATGATGATAAAATCATAATAATAGAAATCATCACAGACAGATGGACTCCATGAGATGGAATATGTAATGTCATCTGTGACTCTTGCTCAGTTATTTATTCTTTTCTCCCATATATTTGCTGATAGCTGGGAGTATAAAATGAAATTCATACTAGGTAGATTTAAAGTTTTAAATTCTTATTCAGGGTGCTCACATTTCTAAAGCTTGATCAATACAAGTTGCTGGTCCTGAGTATTAAAAGCACAGATACGAAATAGCTCCATTGTTGCAGAAAGCTTTATTTATAGTATTCTTCCATAACATCTCAGAAAAAGCAAGGAAAGAATAATCTTAAAGTGGAATTCACCATTCTTCATTTTGGTGTAATTTAGTCTTTTTACTTGGAGACAATAATCTTATTACCTTCTTAGATACACAAATAGTAAAGGTGTCCTTTAGTCACCAATACTTACCAAGACAAAATTTAGTCTCTTTCCAGTATTGTAAGGTCCTCAATATTTCATATTTTCATTAAGTTAAACGTTATTTTATTGTTGCAAAATTCATGGAGTTGGCACTGTTCCTGATACTTTCTGTGCTCAAATCTAGTGCTCTACCACTTGAACCACAATGCCACTTCTGGCTTTTTCTGAGTAGTTTTTTGGAGATGAGAGTCTCATGGATGGTTCTGACCAGTCTGGTTTCGAATCATGATCTTCAGATCTTAGCCTCCAGTGTGAGCCACTGGCACCCAGCTTAAGTTAAACTTCTTTAGACAGGAAATACAAAAGAAATAAAATAAACTAACACTCCCTAGAAATTTCAGAACAGAAGTCTGATAGAACTTATTGGTAATTCTCATAACACCATAATTTCACAGAAATGTCTATAATCATGTTTGGACATGTGCCTTAAGTCTAGAAGTTATATCTCTAAATCAATTAGCTCTGTTTAATTGAAATAAAATGATTGTATATTGTTAAACAATTTCAAAACATTGATAAGCTAGTATTCGTTCTACATAGTGACCAACATAATGGGCAATGAACCAAATGTTAAATGAATTAAATTAACATAGAAATAAAGTGATAAAAATAGTTGAATGATTAACCTTTGTCTGTACTTGGCATACTTCTCAATAAGGGGCTTAGAGTTCAAATTTAAATTCATATTCCAATTACAATAAAATACATTTAGTAAATAAACAGTGGAATTTGAAAGCATATTGAAGGATACACTTTAAAATAGTGACTTCACCAAGCAGATTAAAAAGAATAATCTTTCAAGTTAAGAATATATAACATATGGCTAGATTTCCATGAATCATGACCAATTCAGCAGTTTTTCCATAACTCTGAATTAATTTTGAAAATGTATTTATTTTATGACAAGAAATTCTCCTCTTTATTTAGCTTCAAGCTTTTTAAAAAAGTTAAGAGATAATAATGTTTTTCACAGTAAATAAATACAAAGGGACAATTATATAATTCAGTTAAAAACAAAGCAATGATAAATGTTATATAATAATTTAAGTACATGTTTACTAAATTATTTGAATAAGCTCTTTTGTCTAAATTTATTTTCAGAAAGTAAATGGCTAAAGACAAAAATACTTATATAATGTACAGGTCAATTATCCACAGAATGTTTGCAACATATGGCTCTTCTATTATATAGTTTTCTTAGAATTAAAAGAAAAATATTAGCTTCCTTGTTAAATATTTGCACAACTTTAGATGGAATGCTTTGTTGTTTTGGGTGCAGTGGCTATAGAACTTTGAATGGATGGAATTTCTTAACTCAATGTTTGGAGGTAAAAGTACAATGATTCTTCCAAATGATGCAAATAATTAGATAACTAAGGCAAAAATAGATAAGAATGCATACATCAAGCCAAAAGCTCCTATAGGTTAAATAAAACAATCAATGGGATGAAAATTCAATCTGAAACTACGAAAAATTATTTTCAAACAATATATTCCATAGAGGGTTAATTTTCAAAAATTGTAAGGAAATCTTGTAATTCTTTATTGAAAATAAATGAATAATGCAATTTTCAAATTGCAAACAGCTCACATATTATTCACAGCTACTCAGGGTTTGAGAACTTAAGATAATGGTTAAAAGCCAGCCTGGGCAAGAAATTTACTCAGACAATTATCTTCAATTATATACATACACAAAAAAGCTAGAAGTGGAACTGTGTCTCATTCAATAGACTTGAGCTAATAGTAATTCTACACACACACACACACACACACACACACACACACACACACACACACACACACACACACACACACACACATAAATTACAAAATGACCCCTATATCCATTAAAAAATACATATGATTAAGATAATGATAATCAAAAGTAAACTGAGAAAACACCTTACAAGTTCTAGGCATGGTGTAACATGTTTATATTCACAGTATTTGGGAAACTGAGGCAGAAGGATTGTTGATTATAAGCCAGAATATATGTATAGAAATATCACAATACCAAGTTTATAAAAAAAAACAAAATGAAACAAAAACAAACAAAAAAACTCTCACTTCACACCTGTTACACAGGGGAAAAAGAAATGATTGTTGAGAAAAGTATGGGAAAACTGCAACTCTTTCCTGTGCTAATCAGGAGTGAGAAATGGTTATGAAAATCATCATAGAGAGTCCTCAAAACTTTAACAAACATATTTGTGCTGGTTGTTTGGTATGACCTTGTTTGTGATCATTTGGATAAATACCCAAAAGTGGAATTGCTGGGTCCCAGGGGAGCTCTATGTGGATTCTTTTGAGGAAACTCCATACTGCTTTCCAAAATGGTTGGACAAGTTTACACTCCCACCAACAATGCAGTAGGGTTCCCTTCTGGCCACATCACCTCCAGCATCTGTCATTACTAGATTTCTCCATTAGAGCCATTCTCACTGGGGTGAGGTGGAATCTCAATGTTGTCTTCATTTGCATTTCTTTTATGGCTAGAGAAGTTGAGCATTTCTTCATGTGCATATTGGCCATTCTTGTTTCCTCTTCAGAGAAGTCTCTCTTTAAGTCTTTAGCCCACTTGTTAAAGGGTCAGTTGTTTCTTTGAGGATTTGTTGTTGGGGATTTAGCTTTTTGAGTTCTAAAAATATGAGACTCTTGTCCATTGTATGGCTTAGTGAAGATTTTCTGCCAGTCCATGGGTTTTCTATTGATGTTGCTAGCTATGTCCTATGCCATGCAGAAGCTCTGCAGTTTCATGCATTCCCATTTGTCCAACCTTTCTTTGATTTGTGTGTTTCTGGGTCTTTATTAAGAAAATTTTGGCCTGTGCCAAGGATACCTACAGTTTCTTCTATTCCTTCCTGTAATGTTTTCAGGGTGTCTGCTTTTATTTCCAAGTTTTTGATCCATTTGTAGTTCATTTTGGTTCAGGGTGATAATATCTAACTTTAGTTTTCTACAGGTGTTTAATCAATTTTGCCAGCACCATTTACTGAAAAGGCTGACTTTCTTCCACTTTACTTTTTTAGCTTTAAGATTAAGTGGTTATAGGGTTCATTTCTGGGTCTTCAGTTCTCTTCTATTAGTCCTCAGTCTGTTCAAGTGCCAGTACCAAGCTGTTTTTATTACTATGGCTTTATAGTAGATTTTGAAATTTGGAATTGATATTCCGCCAGGGCTGTTCTTTCTGCTAAGGATTAGTTTTTGCTGTTTGGGGTCTTTTATTGTTCCATATGAATTTGTGGATTGCTTCTTCTATTTAATTGAAGAATGAGGTTGGGATATTGATAGGTATCGCACAGCACAACTATGCTTATTGCAGCATTATTCACCATAGCTAAGATTTGGAACCAGCCCAGATGCCCCTCAGTAGATGAATGGATCAAGAAAATGTGGTATATATACACAATGGAATTCTATGCCTTCATCAGAATGAATGACACCGCTCCATTTGTTAGGAAATTGAAAGACTTGGAATAGGAAATGGAAAGACTTGGAAAAAATTATATTAAGTGAAGTAAGCCAAGCCCAAAGAAACATAGGTCCCATGGTTTCTTTTATTTGCAATAACTAATATATGTCTAGCACAAGCAGAAAAGCTCAAACGCTATGTACATGTGACCATATACGATGATGCTAAGCAAATGAACTCCAAGATAGGGACACAGTGGTTTTATCCTTCTTGCTGTGGTTTTAAATGTATTTATAACATACCATGTGATATATTTTTGTTTATTTCATATGTTCTTCCTCCATGGTATAAACCCTGTTTTCACTGTATATGAGTCTGGTGCCCTGCATCTTATACATATACATTTTTCTAATTTGGGGAGAGGAAGGGAAATAACACAATGCTGAAACAAGGATACAAGTTGACCCATTGTAACAACGAGATGTACAAAACACTATGTTGATAAAGAACTTTACAACTTTGGGGTGGGGGGGGGAGAAATTGGGAGGTAAGGAGGGAAGGAATGGTAGGAGAAAAACAAAGCAAGAGGTAATGGATAGGAAATGTACTCATAACCTTACTCATTTAATTGTAACCCCTTTGTATGGTATTTTTACAATAAAAAGTATATATGGAAAGAAAAATAAACTTTAAACGAGCATTGCTATTTGATCTAGAAATCACACTTCTGCATTTCCAAAAGAACTGAAACCACAATTTTAAAGAGATAGTTGCATTTCTGTATTCATGATGACATTTATAATAGCCAAAATACATGGATAGATTAAGGGATGAATTTATATTTTGGTATATACACAAAAAATATAACTTTGGTTGAAATATTATTCAACATTTACAAAGCAGAATAGCCTTCCATGTGTGAGAATGTAGATAAACCTAGAGGACATTATATGATGTGAAATAACCAAGTCATAACACAAACTCTGCATGATTCTTCTTATCTGAAGTATGTATGATAGCCAAACACATACAAGCAGAGAATTTAATAGCAGCTTCAGGATGGGCAGTGGGGAAATGGTTAGCTATTCCTCAATAGATATAATGTTTAAGTTATGCTACATAAGAGAGGTCTAGAAACCTGCCGTATAGCTTAGTGCTTACAGCTAACAGAATTATATGGTAAACTTAATATTTTTAAGAAGGAAAATCTAATTTGAAATATTTTTATCACTAATAAAACAAGTAAAAAGGAATGAAGAAGAGAAAGGAATGGAAAAGAAAAGGAAAAAGAAAACAGAACAGAATACAAAGACATTGGAAGGCCCTGAGTATGTCTCTTAAATATATAGTGGTGATGAGATCACAAGCATTTGTATATGTTCAAACTGATCTAATAGTACACATTAAATCTATTCAGTTATTATTGATAAATGTCAAGGTGATCTCTGAAGAAAAGAGATATGTCATGGCTATGTGGACAAAGCTAATTGAAATGATACTTACGCTGTTGTTTCTCTAAGACATGTTTTCAAAAATAAGAGCATATTTCAAATTCCATGAATGAACTTACATTACCTAATACTATTCTAAATCTCAGAAAAGAAATATTGATTTTTAACTAACAATGTTAGGAAATACTGAGGTATTCCTTTGAGCAAATCTTGAGCAATAAGTCCCTGTATCACCCAGATCTTCAATTTCAACCTTTATAAGATGAGGCTTTTAATTGTTTTTAGGTTTGTAAATTTTCTCTAAATTTAATTACTCCACAGCCAAGTTTCTAGATGACATACCTTTACTATAAATTTTGGCTAGCACAATGCTATATATTTAATAAATAATTCCTGAATTAGCATAAATTATATTATGCAAAGCATAATTTGGTGAACATATTTTTATGTAAGAAAACGCTAGACAAAATACTGAGTAGACACTTGTATTTAAAGTATAGATGCATATGTATATTTATGTACACCAATATGTATGTTTCAGTTAAATATATGTATATTGCATCTAAACATATATCTGTTAATATTCATTTTGATTATCAATTCATCTTAACTGATAATAAGCCAATTGCTACTTGAATTTAGTCTATAATCATTCATTCTCAACTGATATTGTTGGTCAAACTGATATTTAGATAAGAATATATTTCCAGGGCTGGGAAGGTGGCTCAATGGTAGAGTGCTTGCCTTGCATGCCTGAGGCCCTGGGTTCGATTCCTCAGCACCACATAAGCAAAAAGAAAAAAGCTGGAAGTGGCGCTGTGGCTCAAGTGGTAGAGCGCTAGCCTTGAGCTGAAGAGCTAACGGACAGAGCCCAGGCCCAGAGTTCAGGCCCTATGACCGGACCCCCCCGCAAAAAAAAAGAATATATTTCCAGTTACCTTTATAAAATAATACACTTCAGTGATGATTGTTTTAATATGGTAACAGTATTTAACTATTTAGAACATGCTTTAGAAAGTAAAATTGTGAAAACACATGCAGATATCCAAACTACTTTTAAAATATAAATCATACCTTATCTAGAGTCATTTTTATTTTTTATTGTGATTTTCATTACCAGTTTAATTTACTTTATTATTATTTAGTATTTATTATCATTTATTATTTATTTATTATTTTAAAGGTGATATACCGAGGGATTACAATTATATGAGTCAAGTAATAAGTACCTTTCCTCTTGTAAAGTATCTTCTGTTCCCTCATTCTCTCCCAGTCCCTCCATCCCATCTCTACCCATGAGTTGTATAGTTCACTTCTATCATTGTCCAGTGAGCTCCACTGTTTCACCCTTTATCCCTCAAGTTCTGTACTTCACCGCCAACACTTCCAAAGATGTATACTTGAATACACCATATCTAAGATGAAGAAGACAGAATCATCAAAAACTAAAAATTAAAAAAAGAAAAAAGCAAGAATATATAAATAGAGAGCTCTTGATTCCATATTTGGGAGTTTGTTTCAGTATTTATATTATTTTATATTAATATGAAGGGGCACTTAAGCATTGAGTCTTTGTGTTTCTCTCCTAAGGGTATCCTATTTTGGTCTTGCTGTCTTTAAGTATCAATAATCCTGTGTAATTTATCATATCCCAGTGCATTTTAGATCTAATTTCCACATATCAGAGAGAACATGTAATGTTTGTCTCAAAGAGATTGGCTTAACTCACTTAACATGATTTGTTCTAGTTTCCTTCATTTTCCTGCACATGACATTATTTTATTCTTTCTAATGGCTGTATAAAATTCTATTGTGTATAGGTATCACGTTTTGGGGATCTACACATCTATTGTGGGACATCTGGGATGTTTCCATGTCTTGGCTACTATGAATAGTGTGAAATGAATGAATATGGATGTGCAGGTGTCTTTAAAGTCAAGGTTTTGGGGGAATTAAGAACATTATCAGGGAAACTGAGTGATAAATTAGCATCTTTGTTGAATTAACATTCCTGTAATAAGACAACTATTTGTATTCTTTCCCATACCACGACTAGAAATGGAGAACAGCTTCCTGAAATTGATGAGGAGCTAATAAAGATCAAAGAATGACATGATAGGCTATTAGTTTCTATTAGTTTATGATATTGATGAGCATGAGTAAGGTAAAGGAAATAAGATATTATATAAAGTAATAATTATGGCATCAAAAGAGAAGCCTCAACAAATCATCCCAAGATATTTCATTCCTATGTTGGTGGATTCTTTTTTGGATGAGTTTGTGTGTCACTGAAGAAGTAAAGAAAACTCTTTCAATCCTTATGAGGCAATTACTGAGGTTTCCTACAAAACTTTTTGTAAAAGACCTATATTATAATCGATGCTATTTTTCTCCTATTCTTTAATTTTTCTAAACCATACACCTTTTGTAGGAGAATAAGCTATATTTTAGGTACAAGTCATGGTAATATAAAAAGAAAAAAGTGAATTCTGCAAATCCATTTAAAAGCCTGGGCATGCCATTTGTCTTGGGTCAGTTCTCTAGATATATTCACAAAACTAAATTCTGATGGATAAATTAAGTAAAAAGACAACAAAATACAGTAATTTGAAGCTGGCCAGGCTTTTCACAGAATTCCACTACTAGGACCACCTAAAAAAAAATCTTTCTTGGGGCTTGGAAGGTGGCCCAGTGGTAGAGTGCTTGCCTTGCATGCATGAGGCCCTGGGTTTGATTCCTCAACACCCCATAAGCAAAAAGAAAAAAGCCAGAAGTTGTGCTGTGCCTCAAGTGGTAGAGCATTAGTCTTGAGCTGAAGAACTGAGGGACAGTACCCAGGCCCAGAGTTCAGGTCCCACAACTGGACCCAAAAAACAAAACAAAAAAAAAAACTTTCTTTTTTTTTAAAAAAAATTTTATTGTGAAAATACCATACAGAGGGGTTACAATTACATGGGTAAGGTAATGAGTACATTTCTTATCAAGCATTGAAGCCTCCTCCTTTTAACTACTCCTATTTTGTGGGCTTCTCTATGGATGGGCAAAGTAGTTTGGACCAAGTCTTGGGACACAGCTGAGAAGATTCAGCAATATCTATTTTTCGCCTACCCACACCTTACAAAGAAAACATGGGTTGAATATTATTGTAGATACTACACAAGCAAGTACAGAAAAGTTACAAGGATTTTCAAGCTATTGTCAAACACACATGTGCATGCACACACATACACACATGTATATACATACACACATATATTAAAAAAAAGACAGTAACAATGACAACAATCCAAATCAGAAGGTAGTTACCTTTATGGGAATTAATTTCTCTTCTATTTATATTTATATTTCATTTTTGAAAGAGGAAAATAAAGGTCATGATAGCTGCATTAGTAAGGATTGATCTGGCTCAGTGAACTGAATCTTCTAAATGAGAATTTCTAGAGGAGTTAACATGGAAAGAACTTTGTAACAGGGACTTTGATTGATGAGCATAACCTATACAGGATTTTGCCTTAGTGATACAGAGAAGATGAAATACTACAGCTTGTTTGAAATAAGGAATTGTGTTTATAAAAGACATTTTCTTATGTTCATTGAATAAGACTTTTGAGTCACAACAATGCCCAGGTCTTTGTGCTTTGAATTTATTTCAGCTTAGTACTGTAAGTTACTATTCTCAGGTGAGAGACATCTCAACTAAGTTTATTTTTACTTTCTCTAGTCAACAAGTTCAACATAAACTCTTCATTCTGTATTTTTGTATGAAAAGTAAAACAACTTTCAAGCTGAATTTTCTTTTTTTTATATTTATATACTTTAATCTTTTTTTAATTTAATTTAATTTTATTTGTGAACATATTGTACAGAGGAGTCACAATTACATGGGCAGGATAATGCATACATTTCTTACCAAGCATTGCAGCCTCCTCCTTTGTTTACCCTTCACATCCCTTCCCAGCCTCCCCCCTCCCCCCCATCCCAATCCTATTCCTCCCCCCTCCCCCCCGCACCTATGTTGTAAAGCTCGTTTTGGACATGACAACTTGTACTTCTCATTGTTGCAACAGGTCCACCTGTATCCTTATAGAACTGGATTTTCCCCATCTCCTCCACAAGTTATACTGACATCAAATATAGTGAAAGCAGGGGTTATACTGTGGGGGAGGGACATACAAAGCAACAAAGAGATAATCTTATAAATGCTTTAGAAACACATGCATGAAAGAAAAAAAATTAAAATACACATCTAAGGGTTCATTTTCCTGACATCACATTATCTGACCTTTTCCGCTTGACTCATACATATACTAGATATTACAAATAAGGGAAACCATGGGACCTATGTTTCTTTGGGCCTGGCTTACTTCACTTAATATAATTTTTTTCAAGCCTTTCCATTTGCTAACAAATGGGGAAATGTCATTCTTTCTGATGGAGGCATAGAATTCCATTGTGTATATATACCACATTTTCTTGATCCATTCATCTACTGAGGGGCATCTGGGTTGGTTCCATATCTTAGCTATGGTAAATAATGCTGCAATAAACATAGTTGTGCTGGTAGCTTTAGTGTGGTCTTGTTTGTAAACATTTGGGTAAATTCCCAAAAGTGGGATTGCTGGGTCATAGGGGAGTTCTATGTGAAGTCTTTTGAGGAACCTCCATACTGCTTTCCAAAGTGGTTGAACAAGTTTACATTCCCACCAACAATGAAGTAAAGTTCCTTTCTGTCCACATCCCCTCCAGCATCTGTTGTTGTTAGAGTTCTTGATTTTTGCCGTTCTAACTGGAGTGAGGTGATATCTCAATGTTGTTTTGATTTGCATTTCTTTTATGGCTAGGGATGTTGAACATTTCTTCATGTGTCTATTGGCCATCCTTCTTTCTTCTTCAGAGAAGTTTCTCTTTAAGGCTTTCGCCCACTTATTTATTGGGCAGTTGTTTCTTTGAGGATTTGTTGTTGGGGGGTTTAATTTTTTTGAGTTACAAGTATATTTTAGATATGAGACCCTTGTCCTTTGTATGGCTAGTAAAGATCTTATCCCAATCTGTGGGCTTTCTATTGATCTTGCCAGCTATGTCCTTTGCCCTGCAGAAGCTCTGCAACTTTATGCAATCCCATTTGTCCAACCTTTCTTTGATTTGTTGTGTTTCCGGGTCTCTATTCAGAAAATTTCGGCCTGAGCCAAGGAGACCTAGGGTTTCTCCTATTCCATCCTGTAATGTTTTCAGAGTGTCTGCTTTGACTTCAAGGTCTTTGATCCATTTGGAGTTGATTCTGGTGCAGGGTGATATATAAGGATCTAGCTTTAGTTTTCTACATGTAGTTAACCAGTTTTGCCAGCACCATTTACTGAAGAGGTTGTCTTTCTTCCATTCTATTGTTTTAGCTCCCTTATCGAAGATTAGATGGCTATAGGTCTGTAGGTTCATTTCTGGGTTTTCAATTCTATTCCATTGGTCCTGAGGTTTGTTCTTATGCCAATACCAAGCTGTTTTGATTACTATGGCTTTATAGTAGAGTTTGAAGTTTGGTATTGATATTCCTCCAGCAGTGTTCTTTCCGTTGAGAAGTGTTTTTGCTATTCGGGATCTTTTATTTTTCCATATGAATTTTTGGATTGATTCTTCTATTTCCTTGAAGAATGAAGTTGGAATTTTGATGGGTATTGCGTTGAATTTGTAGATAGCCTTGGGAAGAATTGTCATTTTCACAATGTTAATCTTTCCAATCCAGGAGCATGGGAGGTTTTGCCATTTTTTAAGTTCTGTGTTGATTTCCTTTTTTAAGATTTTAAAGTTTTCATCATAGACATCCTTCACTTCTTGTTAAGTTAATTCCTAGGTATTTTATTTTTTGTGGGGCTATTACAAATGGAGTTGCTTTCCTAATTTCAGCCACACTTTTTTCATTGTTGGCATACAGAAAAGCCATTGATTTTGGGGGGTTAATTTTATACCCTGCTACTTTGCCAAAGTTTTGAATCAGCTTGAGTAATTTGGGAGTGGAGTCTATGGGATTCTTTAAATACAAGATCATGTCATCTGCAAAGAGGGAGAGTTTTATTTCTTCTTTCCCTATTTGGATCCCCTTTATGTCTGCATCTTGTCTTATTGCTGTAGCTAGGCATTCTAATACTAGATTGAAGAGAAGTGGAGAGAGTGGGCATCCTTGTCTTGTTCCTGAGTTAAGAGGAAATGGCTTTAGTTTTTCACCATTGAGTATAATGTTGGCTGTAGGTTTGTCATATACAGCCTTTATTGTATTGAAGAATGTTCCATGGATTCCTAATTTTTCTAAAACCTTCATCATAAAGGGGTGTTGGATCTTGTCGAATGCTTTTTCTGCATCTATTGAAATAACCATGTGGTTCTTATTCTTGCTCCCGTTGATGTGATGAATAATATTAATTGATTTGCATATATTGAACCAGCTTTGCATCCCTGAAATGAATCCTGTTTGATCATGGTGTATGATTTTTTGGATGAATTATTGAAGTCGATTGGCCAAAATTTTGTTGAGAAGTTTTGCATCAATGTTCATCAAAGAAATGGGTCTATAGTTCTCTTTCTTTGATGAGTCCCTGCCTGGTTTTGGGATGAGGGTTATGATGGCTTCATAGAATGTGTTCGGTATTGAGCTTTCTCTTTCAATTTCATTGAAGAGTTGGAGGAGTATTGGTGTGAGCTCTGCTTTGAAGGCCTTGTAAAATTCCGCTGTAAAACCATCTGGTCCTGGACTTTTCTTAGGTGGGAGGTCTCTTATTGCTATTTCTATTTCAATGCTTGATATGGGCCTCTTGAGCTGGTTTAACTCATCTTGGTTTAGTTTTGGCATGTCAATATTTGCTAGGAAAAGGTCCATTTCTGTCATCAAGCTGAATTTTCAAATTTAATTTTCAAGTATATTATTGTGTCAACATTTCCTCTTGTTGATATATATTAAATATCCACTGATCACTGTATTGTTGCTTTAAATGTTTTATGACGTTTTATTCTCTCAAAAGTGAGAGATCTGAGGAAGATGGCGAAGATGTAGCTGGGCTACCGCACAAAACCAGTTTTCACAGTTCAGGGAATAATTCACTCTGGAAAAATCACACCAAGTAAGCTGTAATACTACAGAGAGCTGGCCTAGCGAGGAAAAATTCAGGCAGTTTGCACCTGAAGACAGATTTGAGCACAAGTGGGAGCTGCTGACATCCGCCTTGCTGTTGGACCACCCAGACAAAGCTGGAGCAAATGCCCCAGAGACCAAGGGCACGCATCTCTTCACCCACCTCCAGGGCTGACTAGCAGAGCAGGAGTGGAATTCCACATCCTGCTGGCCACTGTCGGGCATAGATCAGGACTGGCCGAAAAGGCAAAAGAAACTGTGATTATCTCCAATCCTTCCCATAGAACAGGTCAAAGAAGGAAGCCCACCCCCTCCTCCCTGCCACTGCCATATTTGATACTGGCATAGACTCCACCATAACAGCTAGGAGATAACTCAGGACACAAAAGCAGCAGGAGGAGGGAACTCCTCACAGGGCCTGGACCAAGCAAGCTTAGCTAACTGCTGAGCCCAGAGAGACATCTAGGACCCCAATTCCACCCATACAGCAGCCAAACTTGCAGGGCAGCCGGCTGCAGGAATCTCAGTGAAATTCATTAAAAATAAATAAAAACTAGATAAAATGTAATCATTATCTTGCCCATGTAATTGTAACCCCTCTGTACAGTATTTTCACAATACAAAAAAGAAATACATAAGTAGATTTGAAATTAAAATTGAAAAGGCTCTCCTGATATTGCAACAATGCTCAAAAGTATTAGAAAAAATAAATCTTAAAAAGATTAAAAAAACTAAATAAAAAAATCTAACTAAATAAAAACTCTCTGGCTTTTATAAAAGCCGAGAGAGGATCCAGGTTAGAGGCCCAAAGCGGGCCTTCCACTTTGGGAAAGTGGTCAATACCCCAACCATGCCCAAGCTCAGTCCCAACACCAACAAACTACAATCTCCAGCCACCTCTTCCTGACAACACAAAGAAATTAAAATAAAAAAAAAGCAGATCCTGGTTTTTAGCCTGAGAAGAAGGTCACAAAGTCCCCAAGCCTGTAAAACAGAACTTTTTTTTTTCCAAACCCAAACAAACTGATTTAAGAAACCAACCAAACAACAGGGAAAACCAACCACTACAAACAAAGACACCATCAAGGGACTGAAAAGTGGGCTTAGGGGAGACATAAATAAATAAATAGAAGATATTTTTTCTCTCTCCTTTCTCCCAAATATATTTATTATTTCTTTTTTAAAATTTCTTTAAAATATTTTTGCTCCTCTTATTTCTATTTTCACAACTAGTTTAACTCTCTTTTACCTTTTTCTCTGTCAGTTTATTTTTAATATGTTTTTGGTTTTAGTTTTGTTGTTTTTTTTTCTTTTGGAACAATCTTGTTGGCTTTTTCTTTTTTTTTTCCTTCCTCATTGCTGTTTTGTTGACAACTGGATGATACACAACCCACTGTGACCACTATGCTTTCTCTTTAATTGTGTATAGACTTAATTCAGAGTATAAATTGATCACCCAAGTCTGCACAATATTAGTATTCCCAATTTTATTATTATTACTTCCTATGTACATAATTGTTCTATTTTTATTTTTTATGTATATTTTTCTTTCCTTTTTTATTTTTGGTTTGTTTTGTTTGTTTTAATTTTTTTCTCTCTTTATTACTTAGAAATTAGGTCATAACTTTCCTTCCACTGTTCCTGTCCTTTAATACATCCCTCTAACCTGATTTTTCTCTTCCTATATTTCATTATATATCTTAATCTTTCCATTAACTTACACCTCAATGCATTTACAATTATTTCTACTCTGCCATTCCTTCTATTGATGCCCAAGTGTGAAACACTGAGCTAGACTATTTCTGTAGTCAGTGAGACTGTGGCAAAATGGCTCAGGGTGTTATCCCTTCAACCCAAACCAGTCTAACATAGCTATTCACTGATTACAACTGTTTATAATCCACACTTCTGAAACACGATACTCCTCCCCTGACAAAGATAAGCAGAAATAAACCAGGGAACACCTTTCCATGATTGGGAACCTCTAAAATCAGTGCAAAGTGATTTTATCTCAAAACTGTGCTCAGTGGTGATATTGGGTTTATTTACCTATCCAATAGAGGAGAGATAGAGTAAAAGACCTATTAGGATTTTGTACTTACAAAATCACATGGAACATTCTCCAAAATAGACCACAAAGCAAATCTGTCCAAATTCAGATACATTGAAACTAAACCCTGCATTCTCTCAGACTACAAGGGAATAAAATTAGAACTCAACACCAAATACCACCAAAGAAAATAGTATAACATGTAAAACAACACACTGTTGAACCACAAATGGGTTATGGAAGAGATTAGAAAGGAAATCCAAGTGTTCGTGATATTTAACAAAAGGGAACATACAAATTACCAGCTCCTCTGGGACACTGCAAAGGCAGTACTCAGAGGAAAATTCATAGCTCTAAGTTCTTATATCAACAAATTGGAGAGATCTCAAACTAACAACGTAATGAGACACCTGAAGGTCCCTGAAAATGATCAACAAGCCAAAACCCAATCCAGTGAATGGAACCAAATAATTAAAATTCAGTCAGAATTAAATGAATTAGAATTTTTTAAAAAATGAAAGAATCAAAAAAACAAGGAGTTGGTTCTTTGAAAAAAATTAACAAAATTTACAGACCCTTAGAAACTCTTACCAGAAAAAGAAAAGAACACACCCAAATAAACTCAGAGATGAGAATAGAAACATCACCATAGAAACAACCAAGATAAAGAACATTATAAGGGAATATTTCTCCTTATGCTAATAAGTTTGTGAATCTGGATGAAATGGAAGAATTTCTTACAAATATTGATATGCCCAAACTAAACCAAGATGAGTCAAACCAACTTAACAGACCCATATGAAACATCAAAATAGAAACAGTAATAAGAGACCTCCCATCCAAGAAAAGCCCAGGACCTGATGGGTTCACTGCTGAATTCTCCAAGGCCTTCAAAGCAGTACTCACACCAATACTCCTCCAACTCTTCAACAAAATTGAAAATGAAAGTTCACTACCAAGCTCCTTCTATGAAGCCATCATAAGCCTCATCCCAAAACCAGGCAGAGACTCATCAAAGAAAGAGAACTGTAGACCCATTTCTTTTTCTTTTCCTTTTTTTTTTTTTTTTTTTTTTTTTTTGTCAGTTACGGGGCTTGAACTCTGGGTTTGGGTGCAGTCCCTGCGCTTTTCAGCTCAAGGCAAGCATTCTAATTCTTGAGCCACAGTACCACTTCTGGTTTTCTGGTGGTTAATTGGAGTTAAGAGTCTCATTGACTTTCCTGCCCAGGCTGGCTTTGAACCACGATCCTCAGATCTCAGCCTCCTGAGTGGCTAGGATTAGAGGCATGAGCCACCAGAATCCAGCTAGGTCCATTTCTTTGATGAACATTGATGCAAAACTTCTGGACAAAATTCTGGCCAATTGACTTCAACAGTCATAAACAAACAAACAAACAAACAAACAAAATAACAAACACCATGATCAAACAGGATTCATTCCAGGGATGCAAAGCTGGTTCAATTAATGCAAATCAATTAATGTAATACCTCACATCAACAAGAGCAAGGGTAATAATGCTATGTTCAAGACACTATATTGAAAAATGAACTTTACAATTTAGGCGTGGAGAGGGGAAGTGGGGGTATGTATTTATGGAGTTGAGAGGTAAGGGAGGGTAAGGGAAAAAACAAAGGAGGTAACAATACTTGATAGGAAATGTACTTATTACCTTGCTCATGTAACTGTAATCCCTCTGTACAGTATTTTTACAATAAAAATATTAAAAAACAAAAAAGATCCACATTATTATCTCAATAGATATAGGAAAAGCATTTGACAAGATCTAACACCTCTTTATGATAAAAGCTCTGGAGAAGCTAAGAATCCAAGGGACATTCTCAATACAATAAAGGCTGTGTATGTCAAACCTACAGGCAGTGTTATACTTAATGGCAAAAATGCTAAAGCCATTTCTTCTGAACTCAGGAACAAGACAAGGAAATCCACTTTCCCATCTTCTCTTCAATTTAGTATTAGAATGCCTAGATAGAGCAATAGGACAAGATGCAAACAAAAAGAGATCCAAATAAGAAAAGATGAAATAAAACTCTCCCTCTTGCAGATGACATGATCTGGTATTTAAAGTACCCCATAGACTCCACTCCCAAGTTACTCAAGCTGATTCAAAACTTTGGTAATGTAGCAGGATATAAAAATAACTCATAAAAATCAATGGCTTTCCTGTATGCCAATAATGAGAAGAATACAGATGAAATAAGGAAAGCAACTCCTTTTGTAACAGCCCTCAAAAATGAAATACCTATATAAAAGTAACTCAAGAAACTAACCCCCACAAATCTAACAAACCAATCATGAAATGGGCAAGGGAGACTTCTCAGAAGAAGAGATAAAAATGGCAAAGAAACACATGAGGAAATGGGCATCATCCCTGGTTGTAATGGAAATGCATATAAAAACAACACTGAGACACCACCTTACCCCAGTCAGAATGGCCCACATCCTAAATTCAGCCAATGACCAATGCTGGAGGAATGTGGTGAAAGAGGAACCCTACTGCATTAGTGGTGGGAATGTAATCTAATGCAACCACTTTGATAAGCAGTCTGGAGGTACCTTAGAAAGCTAAATATAGACCTCCCCTATGACCCAGCCATACCTCTCCTAGGCATCTACCCTGAACAACAGGAAGCAGTCTACAAAGACACATGCACTTCTATGCTTATTGCAGCACTGTTCACAATAGCCAAATCTGTCCAAATTCAGATATATTGAAACTAAACCCTGCATTCTCTCAGACTACAAGGGAATAAAATTAGAACTCAACACCAAATACCACCAAAGAAAATAGTATAACACGTAGAACAACACACTGTTGAACCACAAATGGGTTCTTTCCAAATGGCTATAATAAAGAACCCTAATAATAACAGATGCTGGAGGGGACGTGGCCAAAAGGGAACCCTACTGCATTGTTGGTGGGAGTGTAAACTTGTTCAACCACTTTGGAAAGTAGTATGGAGGTACCTCAAAAGACTCCACATAGAGCTCCCCTAGGACCCAGCAATTCCACTTTTACCAAATGATCACAAACAAGGCCATACTAAGGCTACTCGCACAATATGTTTATTGCAGCATTATTTACCATTGCTAAGATATGGAACCAAACCAGATGCCCTTCAGTAGTTGAATGCATCAAGAAAAATGTGGTATGTATGTATATATATACGTATATATGTATATATACGTATATGTATATATGTATACATACATATATGTATGTATACATATACATACATATATATACATATATATATGTATATTCTATGCTTCTATCAGAAAGAATGATATTAAAATTTTTTTAGGAAATGAAAAGATTAGTAAAAATATCATATTAAGTGAAGTAAGCCAGTCCCAAAGAAATTTAGGTCCCATGGTTTCCTTTATTTGCAACAATTAGTATATGTATAGGATAATCTTCTCAGATGAGCTGAAAAGCTGAAAAGCCGTGTATAAATGACCGTATGAGATGATGCTAAGTGAAATGAACCCCAAGATATGGACCCAAAAAGTCTTTGTTGTTGTTGTTTTAAATGTATTATGTGATTTTTTTTGTTTCCTTTTTGTGTTCTTCCCCCTATGGTATATGTCCTGTTGTTATTACTTGATTTTGGTATCCTGCATTTTGTATATACGTTTGTCTAATTTGGGGGTGGGGGAGGAAGGAATAACAAAACGCTGAAACAAGGAACCAGGATGACCAATTACAACAACGATACCGACAGGATAGTATATTGGAAACAAATTTTACAACTTGAGCTTGGATGGGGTAGGGAGGAGTTTGGGAGATTCGGGAGGGAAGGGATAGTGGGACAACAATAAGGGAAGGGGTAACAATATGGATAAGTAATGTACTCATTGCCTTACTTACCCAACTGTAACCCCTCTGTACAGCATCTTTACAATAAAATTTTAAGAAAAGGTGAGAGAAAAATACAGTATTGAAAAAACTTCTAACAATAAAGCAAATATATTGTATACATTTTGAGATTTCTCTAAAAATTTTAAGCAATACTTTTTAGTATATATTTTTATTGTAAAGACACTATACAGAGGGGTTACAGTTACATGAATAAGGTATTGAGTACATTTCCTATCGAGCATTTGAAATTTAACATAAATGGATAAACAAGGTAATGACCAAAAAATAAACATCTGGTTTAGAGAATGGGTGATGGAAGATTCTACATGCTGGCTACATTATCTAAATCAGAATGCTACCAAGGACAAGACATATGATTTCTTGATACCTTCTTCAACAGAAGTGGCAGAAAATGTGTAAACAAACAAACATTGAGCTAATGTCTCAAACCAGGACCACTTCATAATTTCCGACTGTGAATCATGCTAATGTTTTTTCCTCCTCAAGGCTAGCTCTCTCCCACTTGGGCCACAGCTCCACATCTGGCTTTTGGGGTAATTAGAGTTGTGTTTCACAGGGTTTTCCCCTGTACATTAACTTTCAGAGGTGATCCTCAGATTTCAGCCTCCTGAGTAACTAGGATGACAGGCAGGATTCAAGATAATATCATTTTTATCCAATTATTCTGTCTTGTAGAATAATATAATCTTTATTGCTAGGTACCTGTGGCTCAATTCTGTAATTCTAGCAATTCAGAAGTCTGAGATCTAAGGATCACAGTTCAAAGCAAGCCATGAAAGAAGTATGTGATACTCTTATTACCTTCAATAAAGTACCTCCAGAAAGCTCAAAATACAGCTGTGATAGAGCACTAGTCTTGAGCAAAAGAAGCTCAAAAGCATCCCAAGTCCTAAGTACAAGCCCCAGGATAGTCAGGAAAGCAAGGGAGAAAGAAAGAGAGAAAGAAGGAGAGACAAAGAAAAAGACAAAAAGAAAAAGAAAGAGAAAGAAAAAAGAGAAAGAGAAAGAAAAAAGAAGGGAGAAAGAGAATGAAAGAGAAAAAGAAAGATAGAAAAGGAGAATGAAAGAAAGAAAGAAGGAAAAAGACAGAAGGTAGACAGACAGAAAATAAGGAAAGAAAGAAGGAAATTAAGAAGGAAGGAAAGAAAAGAATAAAGAAAAGAAAGGAAAAAGAAAGAAGAGACAGCCCATTAAGATATAACCTCTTTTATAAATTCAATTAAAGGAAGATCCCAATAAATTATTATAGGAAACAAATTTCTTAGTATGAAATTAAATTAGAAATATTATAGATTGTTAAATTCTATTCACCTCTCTCCTCATTTTCAAACAGATATGAAAATAATTATTAGGAATCATCTTCTAACTTTATAAGAAAACTTGTAAGGTTTTTTACTGTGACACAAAACAGAACTATCAGTTTAAATACACCAGGACCACAGATTATTGGGTTACAACCAATCAAAACCCAAACTGTTTTGGATGACATCTTAATTCTCAAAATGCATAGCAAACACATAGGATTCTTAGACTTGTAAAAAATCACTACAAAAAAATTGTATAATGGAGAGTTATATTTATCTTTTCAGTATTCTTTAGAAATGTTTTATCTTTTTAATTTACATATTAATTTTATTGACTTGTATGAGCATTTGTCATTTTTTGAGACCAAGAGCTACATCTTCATTAACTATCTCTAGTAGAAGAAATAGTTAGTATAGATATATAGTCCCAAGATCTGACACACATTAAGTTTACCTCAAAAAATATATGCAAAAAGGTATGTATTCTATCCTCAAATCAAACTCCATTCATTCCAGAGTACGTTTTTCTGTCTCTTGGTTATCTTAACAGCACTGTTAAGAAATTACTTAATAGCCGGGTGCTGGTGGCTCACGCCTGTAATCCTAGCTACTCAGGAGGCTGAGATCTGAGGATCGTGGTTCAAAGCCAGCCCGGGCAGGAAAGACCCTGAGACTCCTATCTCCAATAAACCACCAGAAAACCGGAAGTGGCGCTGTAGGTCAAGTGGTAGAGTGCTCGCCTTGAACTGAAGAGCTGAGGGACAGCGCCAAGGCCCAGAGTTCAAGCCCCACGACCGACCAAAAAAAAAAAAAAAAAAGAAATTACTTAATATTGGATTACATACCATTTCCCAGTTTATTTTTTTTTTTTTCCACATGGAAACACTCACAATGACCTCTTATAGTTTATCAAATGCTGTTCTGTAGGCTTCATATACTATGCTCTCTAAATTACAAAGAAAAATAATGAATCTTTAAGATTAAATATACAGTGGTTTGACCAATAATAATAGTTCAGCTTCAGTAAAGATATGAATCGTAGGAAGTACACTAATCCATATATTCAATTTTAAAGGAAGCTTCATATTTTTCAGTAGACAAGATTTATCATTGTTTTACACACAGAAAATTATTGCTCCTCTTATGGTCTATTTTAGAGCCCTTTCAAAATGCTTTAAAATGCAAAATTCATCCTCATGGAAGTTATCCTCTAAAAACATTGTTTACACATGAATATATATTAAACATTAACTATGTAATAAAAGAACATCACCAAATAATAAAAGACTAGTCAGTAGTGAGATATTTCCTTTCATTATTTCACTGAACTACATTACGTTATCTCTCCAAATAAGCAGCATAATATAAAGGAAATAAAGCTATCCCTAGTTAACACAAATTTGGATTCAAATAGTGTTTTGAAAATATATCTCCTTTGTAACCTTGACTAAAACAACCTAATTTTCAAAGGTTCATGTCTTCTAAAATGTCAAAACTGGGAAAACATTTCTTGTGTTTATTCGTGAAAATCATAGGTATCTGCCTATCTTCTATCACATTTCTAGCTTGGTGAAAGAAAATTAAGGTTATCAATAAAAATCCATATGTCTAATTATAGAATATATATAATCCAAACATATAATTATATATTATATATAATTTACTGCTTTTTCACTAGTTTAATAATATTTTAGAGTACAAAATATTTATATGACTTATAATATACTTTGACAAATTTAGATAACTTAAAAACATTCTCTATGTAAGGAAAATTATACACATACATGAATATTTATATATAAATTATATATATATATAATTATTTTACCTAATGAACATGTAGAAATTGAACCAAATCCATCTCTACCTCTTTTTTCTCCTCCACTTGTACTAATAGAATCCAGTAAGAGGCTTGACCCTTAGTCAAATTGTCTCCTAAAAACTGAAAGGCCATATTGTCTCCTACTATCTAATCTTAGAATTAGGAATAATTGAAAGAGGTTCAAAGCATCCCATTCTAGCAGAAAAGCGTAAATAAGTTTGACATTTAAAATGTATTCTCAGATTAGGAAACGGGAAAGAGCTTTCTAACATTGCTACCAAAAGTGAATAATTATTGGCAATATGGGAAGCATTCACAGTAACTGCCCCATTTATTTATATGTGTTGATGTCTATGTCATTTATTCTTAATATATATCTGTGTGAAACATATAATGTACAAATATATTAATGAAACAAACCACAGAGTAGTAAAAGTTATCACATATTTATGCTATTGTTAATTCAAGTTTATATCAAACCTTTATAATGTTGAAATTGAAATCCTTTGAAAGTACATTAAAGAAGATATTAGGGGACACACTCAAGATTGATTGAGTTTCTTTACATTTATTTAATTCTCATTTTAATCAAGTAACTTTCTAAAGTATATCATTAAATTTAACCCAAGTAATGAAATGTATCTATAAAGATTTTAATTGCAAAGTAAATAGGCAGAGTATTTCATCAAAAATCAACTTTTTCTTTTTCTTTTTTTTTAATTGTGAAAATACTGTACAGAGGGGTTACAATTACATGGGCAAGGTAATGAGTACATTTCTTATCAAGCATTGTTGCCTCCTCCTTTGTTGTTTTGATTAAAGCAATACAACTCCAAACAATGATAGTATATACTACCAAAGAAAAAGATCAATATTTTTATGTTTCAGGAATTTAATGGTTTATCTGCTTTGTATATTTTTATTGGATATTCTCTACTAAAATCCAAATATAAATATTTATATATGTATGTGCATATATATATATATATATATAGAGAGAGAGAGAGAGAGAGAGAGAGAGAGAGAGAGACAGTTTTCTTTTTCCCAATATGTTACTGAAGATAGATCAATATCTACAAAGTATTCCAAATAAATGTGACATAAGCATTAGGCCCTTTATAATTACATTTAGTGTCATTTTTCACTTTACCTATGAAAGAAGTATTAGTGAATATAAAATGTATTCATTTAGTCCCACATTACAGAATTACTATCTTTAAACTTAACTGGTATGGAAAAGTAAACATATTAAAAATCCATCTATCTAAATAAAACTGACATATAATAGAGAATGATTTTATGACACATAAATTCTATATATTATTATGGTTTTATAACATATAAAAGCTTTTTGACAAAATCAACTTAAATTATACGTAAAACACACATGGTATTTTATTAAAAATAACATTGTCTAGGACAAAAGTACAAAAGTTAGTACTGTGGATATTTAGAAGGTAAGAAAAGCTTGAAAGTTTTATTGCTCTAAGTAAATGACTAGAAAATTTACATTAAAATATTAAATATTAACATTAAAATACTAAAATTCTAAAAATCATATTCTTTTGAAAGAGTTCTCACCTGAATAACAGCATATTATACTCATGGCTATTGGGGGCTGATATAGTCTATCAGTTATATGCAAGTTCATGACACTTGAGTATGGAAGAGAATGTTATCTTGACCTGTCTATTCAGTTACATACATACTGGGTATTAATGTTAAGCTGGAAGTTGTAGATAAATCACTATCATTCTCATAAACATGTTTAGGATACATACAGAGAAAAAAGAGAAACTAAGATTGCTGGCTTTTATTCTTACTTTCAGTGTCCTTAGAAGATTATAAGATCTAGAGAACTGTAATTTTTTAGATATGACTTTTATTTAAAAGAGAGAAAGAAAAGAAAACTCATATGAACAGAAGAAGTTGTCGTTCCTTGGGCAGATAGAGAGAAGACAGCTCGACCTTTTCAGCAGTCATCAGCTCAAAAATCAACTTCATTCTCCAGAGCCATTTCAAAAAAACAAAAGATTTATCCTCTACTTGAAGATAGCCCAGACTACCGAGTCATTAGCTTTACAGTGAATAATTGCAAACTATGTTCAGTTAGGATCAGGGATGGAGTTATAATCTGGGCTAGTGGGGTGGAGATTAGAAAATCATAGGATGTTCACAGCTTCTGGATTATCCAACCATGATATTCATGTGGAAGACTGTCATTAAAGTCTGATGGAGGGATTTTCCCTCAGACAACCTGAGATCTTGGGTGGAGGGAAGGAGGAGGGTTGGGATGGGCTAGGAAAATGGCTACTGACTCTATCCAGCCAATGAAAGCAGATTTATTGTCTCTCCAGTATAGTGGATCAAATTAACAAGATAATACCAGCACTCCATGATAGTGTGGGTGCATACAAACTTGACGGTTTGAAGTGCTGGGAGTAAACAACTGTCATCCTCTATTAATGTTCAAAGTGAAGCTATCATTCCTTGAAGAAGGAAACTAGAGTAAACAATGGACAATAACAAGGGTTCTCATGCTCATGAATTAGCAAAACCTGTATTTTGAATTGGCTATACTAATGAAAACAATCTATAGATATAATCCTCATGACATTCTCAGACATAAAAAAGATCAAATTCATGTGTAAGTACTAAAACCCTACATAGCCAATCCAATGTTAATGGAAAAAATGGTGGAAACAATGCCAGACTTTAGATTATACTACAGAGCTACAGTAAGAAAAATAGCACGACTGGCACAAAAACCTACACAAAACCCAATGAAACAGAAGACTTACAAAGGAATCTGCTCAACTACAGTGACAAGAATTTTGACAAATATACATTCGAGAAAACATATACTCTTCAATGAATGGGGATTAGAAATACTGGTATGAATATGCAGAAAAATTAAATGTAATCCTATTAATTGCCCTGTAATGATCAATTCAAAGTGTATGAAAGATCGTGTTGTAAGACCTATAACTTTGAAACTACTAGTGAAAGAAGATGAAAACACAAGAACATATTGGCATGGACAGTAACTTCCTAAATAGAACTCTAACAGCTTAACAAATAAGAGCAGTGATTGATAAGTAAGAGTTGACTAACAAAAATACTTCTTAACATTAAAGTAAATAATATCTACACTGGAGAAACAGTCTACAGAATAGGAGAAAAACATATTTATGTTTGTGAGCAACATAAACTGACAAGGAATTATCAGACTTTATAGGGAACTTATAAACAACTAAATGCTCAGATAATTAACAGGCAAATCAGATCAAATAAAATGCTGAAAATCTTCAAAGAAGAAAAAGTGGTCATGTTCAACATCACTGAACATAAAGGAAATGAGAATCACAATGTCATTGAGATTTCATCTCAATCCAGTCAGAATCACTATCACAAATATTGTAAACAATAATGAATGGTGTCAGTGATACAGATAAAAAGTGAACCCTGCCAGGAGCCAGTGGCTCCGAACTGTAATCCAAACTACTCAGGAGGCTGAGATCTGAGGATCACGGTTCAAAGCCAGGCTGGGCAAGAAAGTCTGTTAGACTCTTATCTCAAAGTAACCACCAGAAAACTGGAAGTGGCACTGTGGCTCAAGTGATAGAGCCCTCCCCTTGAGCTGAAAAACTGAGGGACAGAGCCCAGATCCAGAGTTCAAGTACCACAACCAACACACACACATGCACACACACATACACACACACACACACACACACACACACACACACACACACACACACACACACACACACACACACACACAAAGGAACCCTAATAATAATCTGTTAGTGGAGAAGTAAATTAAGATAATCACCATATAATTCAATGTGGTTGTTCCTCTGAAACATGAAAAAAAACTACCATAAAAATCCAGTGCTATTACTTTGGCCATATATTTAGAGGATTGTAAACGTGGACATAATAGTGGCACTACTTGTACATTCATTTTCATTGTATCATTATTAATTATACATAAACTGGAAACAGCCCAGATGTCCTAGAATTGATCAGTCCCCAAAAAACAGTACATATATAAAATGCAGCTTATTCAGCCATAAAGAAGAAAAAGTTTTGTCATTTGAAGAGACATAGGATGAAAGTGAAGAACATCATGTTAACTAAAGGAAGCTAGGTTCAAAATGTCAAAAGTCCTGTTTTCTCTCACATGTGAATGCTAACCTAAAAGATAAACATGTATGTAAGTACACATCATATATATATATATGTATATAAAACACATAGGAATATATATATACTTATTTATGTATACATATATGTATAGATACACAAGTGTGTGTGCATTTGTAATTATGAGATTCCAAGAGGACTGTGTGAGTCAATGTTTGATGGTATACAACACTGACAAACACTGTTATGTGTGATTAAAGACAGCAAGATGAATGTGGAATGGGGAAATCAAGAGTAAACAAGGGGTTAATTTTTATTAAAATATTCATATACAAATTCACACACAATGTATTTGGAGTACCATGGCAAAAACCACTGTGAATAAATAGCATGTGTTTTAAAAAGTCAAAAGTACTGATATAAAATAGTCTTGTGTAAGACAGAGGATTGGAAATAGAAAAAAATGAGAGTGAATAGTGTCAAAATACTTTACATGCATGCATGCAAATGGAACAATAAATATTTTTGAGACTACTGTGGAAAGGTCAGGAGAGAAAGAGATGATGAAGGGACAGAGAATGATCTAAGTACGTTACATACATTTGACATGCCAAAAGGAATTCTCATTGTACAAGCAATTGATTCTAATAAAACATTAAAACGATTAAAGATGAACATTAGGCATACTGATGCACATTTGTCATCTCTGATAAGGGATTAAGCATGGGGTTGATTGGGTTCCAAAATAGCTACAGAAAATGTGAGACCCTACCGCAAAATAACAAGTGCAAAAAGGACCGGAGTGGTAGATGGCTTTCTTAGTAAGCAAGAGAATCTGAGTTCAAAGAGTACAGATTACTTTTTTATCTAGAATTTTTTTATTGTAAAAATACTGTACAGAGGGGTTACAATTACATGGGCAATATAATGAGTACATTTCTAATCAAGCATTATAGCCTCCTCCTTTGTTTCCCCTTCCCAGCCCTTCCCGTCCTCCCCCTCCACCCCCTCCCAAAGTTGTAACGTTCGTTTTCGACATAACAACTTGTACATCTCATTGTTGCAATGGGTCCACCTGTATCCCTATTTAAACGATTTGTGTTTTCTACTCCCCCCACACACAAATTATACCGATATCAAATACAGTGAAAGCAGGGGTTATACAGTGGGGGGAAGGACATATAAAGCAACAAAGAAATAATCTTATAAATGTGTTAGAAACAATTGCATGAAAGAAAAAATACAGTTCCCTAACATCAACTTATCTGAACTTTTCTGCTTGATTCAGACCTATACTAGTTATTGCAAATAAGGGAAACCATGGGACCTGTGTTTCTTTGCACCTGGCTTACTTCACTTAATATAATTTTTTCTAAGTCTTTCCTTTTCCTAACAAATGGGGCAATGTCATTCTTTCTGATGGAGGCATAGAATTCCATTGTGTATACATACCACATTTACTTGATCCATTCATCTACTTAGGGACATCTGGGTTGGTTCCATATCTTAGCTATGGTAAATAATGCTGCAGTAAACATAGTTGTGGTGGTAGCTTTAGTGTGAACATTTGGGTAAATGCCAAAAAATTGAAAAAGGAAATCACAACAGAACTTAGAAAGCGGCAAAAACTCCCATGCTCTTGAATTGGAAAGATCAACATCTTGAAAATGGTAATACTTCCCAAGGCTATCTACAAATTCAATGCGATACCTATCAATATTCCAACCTCATTCTTCAAGGAAATAGAAGAGGCAATCCAAAAATTCATATGGAACAATAAAAGACCCCAAATAGCAAAAACGATCCTCAACAGAAAGAACAGTGCTGGAGGAATATCAATACCAAATTTCAAACTCTACTACAAAACCATAGTAATCAAAATAGCTTGGTACTGGCACAAGAACAGACCTCAGGACCAATGGAATAGAATTGAGAACCCAGAAATGAACCTACAGACCTATAGCTATCTAATCTTAATAGAATGGAAGAAAGACAGCCTCTTCAGTAAATGGTGCTGGCAAAATTGGTTAACTACTTGTAGAAAACTAAAGCTAGATCCATATATATCACCCTGCACCAGAACCAACTCCAAATGGATTGAAGACTTCGGAGTCAAAGCACACACTCTGAAAACATTACAGGATGGAATAGGAGAAACCCTAGGTCTTGTTGGCACAGGCCAAAATTTTCTTAATAGAGACCCAGAAACACAACAAATCAAAGAAAGGATGGACAAATGGGATTGCATAAAATTGCAGAGCTTCTGCATGGCAAAGGACATAGCTAGCAAGATCAATAGAAAGCCCACGGATTGGGAGAAGATCTTCATGAGCCATACAATGGACAAGGTTCTCATAACTAAAATATACCTGGAACTCAAAAAATTAAATCCCCAACAATAAATCTTCAAAGAAGCAACTGCCCAATAAATAAGTGGGCTAAAGACTTAAAGAGAAACTTCTCTGAAGAAGGAAGAAGGATGGCCAATAGACACATGAAGAAATGCTCAACCTCCCTAGCCATAAAAGAAATGCAAATCAAAACAACATTGAGATACCACCTCATCCCAGTTAGAAAGGCTATAATCAATAACTCTAATAACAACAGATGCTGGAGGGGATGTGGACAGAAGGGAACCTTACTGCATTGTTGGTGGGAGTGTAAACTTACTTTGGAAAGTAGTATGGAGGTTCCTCAAAAGACTCCACATAGAGCTCCCCTATGACACAGATAACTTTTATCTGAGTCTGTCTATAGTTATGATTCAAGCTTTACAAGTGCTATTTTTGTCAATGTGAATTGATTAGCAAAGACAAATAATGGTGATTCAGTTTTAGATAAGAACATATACATACATATATATACATATGTTATCCAACACACACATTCACACACACATGTATATATATATATATATATATATATATATATATATATATATATATATATATATATTTGTCCATTGTGGGGCTTGAACTCTGAGCTTGGGCGCTGTCCCTCAGCTCTTCATCTCAAAGCGAGAACTCTACCACTTGAGCCACAGTGCTACTTCCGGTTTTCTAGTGGTTTACTGGAGATAAGAGTCTCATGAATTTTCCTGCCTGGGCTGGCTTTGAACTGTGATCCTCAGATCTCAGCCTCCTGAGTAGCTAAGATTACAGGCGTGAGCCACTGGCACCGGGCTAACACTAATACTCTTGATTCATTATCCCTATAAGATCTTGAGTATGCAAAAACTTCATGTTTTCCTAGGTATCTTTTTTTACATATGATCGTAAAATTTCTCTTTCTTCTCCATTTGTCAATTTCCACCACTTCTGCCTGTACTGATATCCTTGTCTGTCTAGATATTAGATTCTCCTATCAACTTGACTTCCAATCACAATGAAATAGATTTTGTAGATGTGCTATTTTAATGTCATCTCTGTGCTGGAGATCTTAATTTATAATATGTGAAATCAAATTAGACCTATATATGTTTTTATGTTTTACCTAACAAAACTATGAATTTTTTTTTAACAAAACCAATGTCATAGAGATATCTCCAAGTCTCTGTAAATAGAAAGTTAAAATTTAGTCAATATGTCTTCTATCCACAGAGGCTATATATCTCTTAAAAAGAAAGAACATTTTCCTTACAGTTTTTATTATCTTGCTTCTCTTAAGTTAAGATATTGAGATTGCTAGATGGAGTAGAAACAGAGCAAGAAGGATAATTTTTGTCTTTTATTTATATCAATTTTCATTTTTCCATTTCTTTGAAATATCTACTGCTTTCAAACTAGAAAGCAAATGCTTTGCTGCCAACTCAGTATAATGGCAAATTTAGACATGAGGCTCACTGAACTGATTATATGAAAGATAGAAGAAAGAAGACATTAATAACATATTCCTTGCTATATGTAAAGAGCCACTCTACAGAGGTGAATATAACACATGCCATGTTGAATTAGTTCAGATAAATTGTAATGCATTTACAGAGCAAACAACATTATTTAAGAGAGAAATAAGTGCAAAAATATTGAGTGGGTTGAAATTTGGTCTAGTAATGAATGTATAAATGGAATTTAAACAAGAAAAATAAGAAAGAAGCAGATTCTAGACCATTGCGGTTGTTGGTCTATCTGGAGTATAAAGTAGAAGCATAACATTAATTAAATTTAAGTCAAAATTTAAGAGGTCCTAATTTTTAAAGTTTGGAGTTCACATTTTATTCTGTGAACTTCATGTGAACTTCATGGCACTTTAACATTTGGATGACAGAAAAAATAGAATTTACTTATTTAGCCGAGTACTGGTGGCTCACACCTGTAATTCTAGCTACTTAGGAGGCTGAGATCTGGTTCAAAGCCAGCCTGGGCAGGAAAGTCCATGAGACTCTTATGTCCAATAAACCACTCAGAAAAACAGAAGTGGCACTATGGCTCAAACTGTAGAGCATTTACCTTGAACTGAGGGACAGCACCCAGGCCCATAGTTCAAGCTACATGACAGAAAAAATAAAGAAATTACTTATTTAGAAACATCAATCAATCACATATAGAATATGATCTCTAAATGGGAAAAGGAATTTCAAAGACTAGGAAAAGTATCTTACAGTTTTTTTTCCTTAGTCATACATGTGTGTGGTGTGTGTGTGTGTGTGTGCCTGTGTATATCTGTATGTGCTGGTACTGCTCCATTTCTGGCTTTCAGGTGATTAATGCATATTCATCTCCTGAGTAGGTAGTATTACAGGTGTGCACTCCTGATGCTCAGTATGTATCTTAAATTTTTATCAATAAATTTACTTGCTACTATGTATTTCCACAGTCGTACAAGCTTAAACACAGTTAGTTCTATCATTGCTTATTTATCTTAAAGCTGAAACTGTATTTCCTATAATTGAAAGCTAACGTATAGTTGTATAGTGACAAAAGACTTTTCTCAAATAAATTAATTACAGAAAAAAATACCTTTGGTACAGAAGAATAGGTTTCAGGGCTTGGAGACAATCATCTACTAAGAATAAATCATAATGGGTTAGTTGGAAATTAGATGGCTACAGCATGTGCTTTGGCATGATCTGAAATGACAAAATATACTTAGTTACCAAGAAGACCAATTTATCCATGGCATGGCCCTGTCTGCTGGAAGTGCACTTTTGCACGTTTAGTAGTAATCAGATTCAAGCTGTTTATTCTCAAATCATCTGGCCTGTGAACTTTTGTGTCTGCATTCCTTCATAACATTGTCACAAATCTCAAAGATGATTTATTAAAATGTGTCTTGTAGCCGGGAGCTAGTGGCTCACACCTGTAATCCTAACTACTCAGGAGGCTGAGATCTGAGGATTGTGATTCAAAGCCAGCCAGGGCAAGAGAGTCTGTGAGACTCTTACCTCCAATAAACTACTAGAAAACCAGAAGTGACACTGTGGCTCAAGTGGTAGAGCACTCACCTTGAGCTGAAGAGCTCAGGGACAGTGCTCAGGCCCAGAGCACAAACCCCACGACTGACAGAAAAAAAGGAAGAAAGAAAGAAAGAAAGAAAGAAAGAAAGAAAGAAAGAAAGAAAGAAAGAAAGAAAGAAAGAAAGAAAGAAAGAAAGAAAGAAAGTTTTGTGACTTTTTGATTAAGGTTGTCTTTTTCTCAGGAAAACCCACATTAGGATTCCATTTTCAAAACATAACTGCCTAATTCTATACTCAGTCCTTTATCTCTACCTATAATTAGATCATCTATATCTATCATCTCTATATATTTCTATCTATCTGTCTATTCATTTCTCTATTTATCTCAGTTTCCTTATTACAACTACAAAGTCCATTTCCCATAATTGTTTCCACTTATCTTTGCCATAATTCATTTGGCTGTTTAGGAATATGCCTTTAAAATATGTGTTTTTCAAGATTTTACATACAATAGGCAATGGAGAGATCAGGTAAAGTAAATAAGTAAATAAATTCATATAAAAATCGTACATTTGGGAATAATAATTATGTGAAGGAAAAAAATCTATTTTTCAGTCCTTTTCCAAAATGTATTTTCAAATCACACCATCTTCTCATTTTACATTAGAACAAAAATGCTTCCAATCTTTCATGTGGTTAGAAATCTAAACAGTGCCAAAGACACATCTCTTATTTCACACTTCAGAAATGATGCAAAAGATCATTTTATCCCCCTAGGGCTTGAAATAATGGGTAAGCATCACATTGCTCTCTGGTTAGAAAAAGACTTCAGATTACCTACTGTTTCTTTTAACTATACCCATCCGGACACCACGTCACCACCACTAAAAGCTTCATTTTTAAAAAACAGAAATGATAAGAGGAGATAAACGAGAGCAAAACACTTGTAAATGTGTTAACTGTTCAGTAAATGTTAATTAACTCTTGAAGATGGCAGCCAGGCTCATTTGCATCCACTAAGGGCTTAAATATGTTCTGTGAGGTTATCTACCTGCAAACCCAGGCTGATTTTGTAAATTTTTTTCACAGAATAAGATACACAAGAATTTAAATAAGGTCTTCAGAATGAAAGGCTAACACAAATCCAGTATATCAATCAATCAATCAATCCTGTCCACATGCAGTGTTCCAGGTTATTTCATTTTATCTCTTTTATGGTTTGTTTTCTCTGGTTAATACATAAGTTGTGTTGATTTTTCTCCTTTCCTATTTAGTGTTGATGAATATTAATGAGCTTTTTTTCCAACTACAAGAGTTTCTTAGGAGTAGAACTATCAGTAACTGAAGAAGCTTAAAATAAGTAATTGTTATACTTTGGATCAGCTATTTTTAACCATCTTCTGCCTGATGGAATGTCAAGATATTTTGCAGACTTATCTTGTGTTCAGGCTTGGGAACCATTTGGTTGCTTTGGTGGGTTTAGACTGGTTCTTCCATTTTCTGTGGCTCCATGTTTCCTGTAAAATTGTGATGAGAAATTCAAAGGGGAACAGGTTATAATTAATTTTTCCCTTTCAGAGTAGGAGTTTTTAGGTGTGTTTTATTTTAACTTAATCTCTTTCTAAGAGTTTACTGCAAATTAATTAGAAATCCAAATAGCTGTACAGTTCACTTAAAAAAACAAAGTCCTGGGCTGGGTAGGTGGTTCAGTGGTAGAATGCTTGCCTTGCATGAATGAGGTCCTGGGTTCTATTCCTTAGCACCACATAAGCAGAAAAGGCTGGAAGTTCTGCTGTGACTCAAGTGGTAGAGCACTAACCTTGAGCTGAAGACCTGAGGGACAGTGCCCAGGCCCAGAGTTCAGGGCCACGATTGGAAAAAATAAAAAGCACTCAAAAAAAGAAAGTTCTATAATGAAGCTAACAATAAGCTCCAGGTTGGTTCAGTATAACCGGTGTCCCTTAACAGTGTATTTATTTGGATCTGTAATTAGTATTAAGAGAACTGTTGATATCCTATGCTTACTTATTACATGAAGTTACTTATTTAACTCTCTCTGGCTTACACGTCGAGCATTCTTTCCTACTGTGATTCTCATTGATTGTTACTATAATTGGAATAATAGACCCTAATATGATGATTAACAATAATTTACTGTATTTTTACAATAAATAAAAAGATTCTACATAACGTTCACTCTACATGAGACTTGTATTGGTGCTATTAATGAGGGATTGAGATACAAAGGTGGCTTGATTCTCACTGTACATATTTTACACATTTTTACTTTAAGCATATTTTTGTATATTACTTAAAATAACTGGAAGAAGAAAAACATCTGTCTAAAGAAATTTTAAGCTCAATTGTGAAAAATATACAGAACATACACACGTATTTGTTTGGCTTAATGATCTACCTTCAATATCTTAATAAATGTTTGAACAAGGTGCTCAATAGTTTTATTTTGTTCTGAGCTTATGAGTTTCACAGACAAACCAGCATATACATAAAATTTATATTGTTAGCTAGTATGTGATAGGAACTAGGTAAATAGTTTTCAGTTTTCCTGATAGAAGTGATGAGGTGAAGGAAATGCTATTTCAAAACATGACAGTTTGGAAGCTTGAAAAACAGCACAAGTGGACGGCTATTCTCATTTTCCTTTATCCTTCTTCCCTGAGACACACCACAAAAGGGAAAAGTTTGTCTGTGAAATTATTTTCCTCTCTGCTTTCTTGAAGACTTTTATGTGATATTTGAATGCCAAGAAGAACTGGAGCAAAAACAATATCTTTGCTAAGTTTCTCCCAGTTTATTACCATTAGGTCACATCCTCTGGTCTTCCTATACTCTCTTTGATTGTCCATAAAAATGCACAGATTTCCCTATCTCTTTGCATCTTTATTTCTGAAGCCTCTCAGGGTACACACAATGTATTAAACAAGTTTAAATATTTTTTGAAGACAGATATGGAATCTTGCTAATCTGTCCTATATTATATAAGCTTATATTATATAAGTCCTATAAGCCATGTAATGCATGAAAAAAATCCATACTTTTCTCTTTCCTAAAAATGATGGGACAAAATTTAAGTGTTGCATCTAACATCAAGTTATTGTAGAATAAAATGCATTACCATAAAAGGAGCAAGTTCTGCAAACATCTTATTCCGACAATAAATGGACTAACATGTTTCTACATTGAAATAGGACCCATCTCTCTGTTTATAAAAAAGATATTAGAATTCCATGATTATGATGGTGTTTTTTCAGTTTTGGTGAACAAATATTTATAAGTAACATCTGTTTACTCAGAATTAGTTTCTAAGTGAAAACTATTACATATTATTAATCAAGTATGCAGCACTCAATAACTTAGTAAAAGTAATTCCCCTCTCCTTTAAATTTAAAGCTTCTACCCTTTTAATACATGACTACTACTACTGCCCTTTTGAACAGCCCCTATGGTATCTGCTCATGTTTGTAACTCATGCAATAGGAGCAACATGTTGTCAACTGACTGGCAAGATATTGCTATGTGGGGCATTTCATGAGACATTTGAACTTAACTGGTATGCATTGTCAAAATCCTGGAGATGTTTCTGAATATGATCTTATTGATCCAGCCACCAAATAAAGTTGCGTGAAGGAAAGATGTACTACAAAATATATCTTTTTGTGAAACCATCTATGCCAAAAAGATCTTGTACTAACTGGAGATATCCTTCACAGTGCTCTCTTTTAATCACTATTTCTCACAAACTATGCACTTATTGATATGAACATGTGGACAGGATGCGTTGTGCCTAGCTTTTCTTAAGAGAGAGACTGGAACTTGGGCCAACTGATTGAGGAAGCCAAGCTCTTGCAGCTGACTGTTTTAGCAAACTGATCTGTAGAATTGCCACAGTGGCAAATGGCGCTGAAAGGCACAAAAGTGGGACAGGAAAAGTGCTGGGCAAGAGACAGAATGATTGATGGCATGTCTCTTTTGCTTGGTGCCATCTGTGGAACTCTAGAAGGAGATAAGTGAATAGAACACAATTTTTAAATAGCTTGCTACTTTTATGAAATCAATCAATGTAATAGAACTTAAAAACTGCATGTCGACTAGCCCTTCCAGATTCCAGCATTTTCCTTTCTCTTGTCAAAAAATATTTTTGGTAACTAAAAAGAGGTCTTATGCCATATGTGTTTTAATATGATAATTTTAAAGCTTTTATTTTCTTTTTTTTTCCTCAGCAGAGAAAAAGGAAAGATTTTATTGCATAGAATCTACTTCAAAAATCATTTGAGAAAAGATTTGCAGAACAAATGATTTCCCATTCTGTAGATGATTATCTCATTCATGATATTCCCTAGGGTATAAAGTCATAACTTTAATTTACAGAAGAAAATAAATAGATAAAGTATACTAACACCGCTGTATGTTAGATAAAGAGCCTATGTAAACTTTGCTATATTTGTCATTGATAGGTCCTTAATTTGACTAAGGTTTCTTAATAACTTTTATGTTCATTAAAACTTTTAATTCCTGCTCCTTGTAAACCTTCCTAGAGGAAATAAGATTTTGTGTCTATATTCAAAATGGTTTTGAAAGTCCTAAGGTGATTTTAAACATTCACTTAATATAAGGATCTTTGTGTATGTGTGTGGGGGGGAGGAGGTCTTCCTAGGGAAGGTCTTTTCAGTACCTAATTGGAGATGAGTCTTGTGGGTTTTTGCTCAGCCTAGCTTTGAAGCAAAATCCTGAGATCTCAGACTTCTAAGTAGCTAGGATTACAGGAGTAAACCACTGGTGTCCAGCAATATCAGGATCTATCAAGTAAAAAGCTATGAATGCTTGTTATAAAATGAGTACACTGGATTTGACATTTGTATCAACAGTGAGCCTCATTCTATAATTAACATTAAAATAGGAATCCTTATTCATGAAAATTTGTATCTGCCTACTCATGAGCAGTTGGCAAAATTTTCTAGAAAAGGACTTTAAAATAGTTTATTATTTTTTTCTTATAAATCAAATTACTACAATGAATTTAAAATTCATATATACATATATGTATGAATTTCAAATTCATACATTTCAAATATGAAAATTCACATACATTTAATTGCCTGAGTATGGGCACCAGAAAATGACTTATTCAATTCAAATCTGCTTCTGAGATTATGTATACCAATTTAAAATAGTATTGTGTAAATATAAAAACAAAGAATATTTTAATAAAAATATATGTGTAGCAAGGATTAGAATAATTTTATCAACAGAAAGTTAAAACTTACTAAATTTAATGCAACAATTTATCACAATTATAGCTTAAAAATCAAAATTCCATCAGCTAGATAATTATTGCTGTAGCAAAACAATATCTTAATGTATTTAGTTAATTTATACAGGTAAGATCTCATATGACTTAAGATAACCAGACACTGTTTTCTGTGAACCTAGCCACATTCTAAGCCAACTTTTTCCTATTCTTAAGTATTTACCAATGAAATGGAGAACAGTTTTTAAGATATATTTTAAAACTCTTATTATAGTAAAGAAAATAATTAAACCAATAAAAACCTAGACAGCGCACTGTGGCTCATACCTATAATCTTAGTTAGGGTTAGAACTAAGAATTGTAATTTGGAACAGGCCTGAAATGACAACTGTGCTAGAATCTTGTCTCTAATTTACCATCAAAAAGCCTGCTTCAAATCATAAAGCACCAGTTATGAGAGACATAGCTGAGCTAAAACTTGAAACTCTCGGATAAGGTGCAATACCAGAAGAAAAACAAATAAAAACCTAGAAAATATAAAACTTTCCATCACACTACCAATCTGGAGTCAGAGATTTAAATAAACGAAAATATACTCATTTAAATCAGACTTAAAAAATTCACACACGTGGAAAAAATCAATTTCAAACTATGTCCACCTTTCTTATCTCAGCAAAAGTATAATAGATGGTGCTCTTATATTGATTTGCCCTGGTATAATGAGCTGTATTGAAATAATAATTTACTAATGCAGCTAATAGTACTTTCTAACATTAATTTATGCCTATAGCTTCCTTGACTATCAGTATTTACTGAATCCTTACTTAAGTGCTCTATGAGGAAATGTGCCATAATCTCAGTTTTGAGATATAAAAGATATAGTTTGTACATGAGGAACAAAGGAAAAGAAAAGAAATATAATAAAAATTTAATTGGAATAAAACAAAATTTCATTCCAAGCAGTTAAAATATATTTTCCTCATCTCTACACCAGCAACTTATCCAAAACTACTACTGTAGAGTATAAAAAGTATAATAATAAATAATTGCTATCCATTTTGAGAAATATAATTAAAACATTACATAGAAAAGGATGTCCAACTGTGAGACCAGTTCTGGTGATCTATATATGTTTCTCATTTCAAAGCATAAATATTACTCTGGCTTCCAATGTTATATTCCATGTTGAAATACTAATGATGTCTTTTTGCTCAAACAAAAGTAGCAGATTAATTCAGCAGAAATCTGTAGATAATGTGACTTAAATGCAAGATTTGTCTGAAAGAGGAAGGAAATAGTAAGTCTGGCAGAGAGAAAATAATGTACCTTTCTAGTAATAGTTCATGAGTGTTTTTCTCCTAGTTGTGATGGAGAAAGGATAAATAATATACAATATCATATAAATTAGTCAAGAAAATAATTTTTAAAAAATCTATAAAAGTAGACAATATATAGACAGGCAAAGCTGGAAGAAGTATTACTTATTTTGGTATTGCTTTCTTTTTTCTTTAATCCTTGTGGTGTATGTATAAATATATATCATTATTAACCAATCTTCCTCTGCAAGCTAAATTAATATTATATACAAGGAGGAATCATTGACCTGTCCAATATATTGACATGCCTAAGTGCCGTAGGTAGTGCTACACCATGAGTTAATATAATGAAGTCGGGGTGCCAGAGTTCACAAGGAATGTGAGAGCAGACATACTAAGAAAACTCAGATTAGGTTAAATTATACTAATAAAAAAGAAAAAGCTGCTGGGCGCAGTAATCCTAGCTACTCAGGAGGCTGAGATCTGAGGAACACAGTTCAAAGCCAGCCCGGGCAGGAAACTCTGTGAGACTCTCATCTCCAATAAACCACTAGAAAACTGGAAGTGGTGCTGTAGCTCAAGTGGTAGAGCACTTGCCTTGAGCTGAAGAGCACACAGACAGCGCCCAAGCCCAGAGTTCAAGCCCCACAACAGAGAAACAAAAGAAAAAGCTGTTAATGAATATAGTTAAATCTAGGTTATTCTTAATAGTACCTATTTGAACATTTTAGATGATAGGTAAAAATATTTCAATCACATGTCTTCAGATTTGGCATATGTTCTATTATATCTCATTACACACTCTCCTCTCTATCGCTGCTCAACTTGTCAACCTAAAACCTTTACAGCAGCCACAGCAAAAGGTCAAGGAAGGAGCAAATGGTATTTTCTTTTTCGTTTAATTGATGCCATTCTCTCTCATTAAAGTGGAATAATAGTTATGAGGAAATGGGAGTATGATTCAAGTGTAAGAACAAAAAAAAAGTGAAGCAAGAACTTAAGGCCCTGAATTTAATCCCTAGTATTGCCATACCTCTCCCCCAGCCCCCCGAATTCTTAGGACATTCTCACTGCATATTGAGGATAATAGAAGTCATATCTCCAGCAGTTGGTGAACAGATGAGTAATGTGGAAAGGGGAATGTATAACAAAAAATGATGCTGAATGGAAATTGGAACTATAACTGTGAAAAAGTATTTATTTATTTATTCAAAACCAAGTGCTATGGGCTCCCATTTATAATCACAGTTACTCAGGAGGTTGAAATGTGGAGAATCACAATTCAAAGAGAGCTTAACCAGAATAGTCTGCGAGAATCCATATCTATCTACGAAGCAGAAATGTCAATCTGTAGGTATGGCTCAAGTGATAAGAGTAACAAGAGTGAGTAACAGCCAAACAAGAGTGCAAGGCTCAGTCAAGCCCCAGTGCAGGAACAATAAAATGTGTCTCTGAGCATTAGATATATAGAGAGTGTTCAAGTGTGGGTCTGTACATGAGAAGGTAACAAAATCCTACATAGTCTAGCTTTGCCTTTTGGAACATCAGCAATAGTTAAGTCTCCATATTAACTGAAAAATCAGCATCTGTTTCTTAACTTCTAGAACTAGTTCTTTAATAAAAAGAAGCCAAAACAATTAGTCAAATCATCAGTTCCAGAGTTGGGTCAAATTAAATATAAACTAAATGTGCAATGTATTTTTGGCCAGACCTAAGAACATGGTCTAAACACAATATAACACATACCATCATGTTGAAAGAAGACAGCAGCCAACTGAAGACATTTCTACTGAAAACTCTGAGACACTTGAGTCAATTAAGTAAATGGTGGTAATAATATACCATCATTCAATAAGTTCTGGATATTTAAATAATAAAAATACAAAGATTGAATTGTGGTCTATGGCATAGAAGGCAGTATATCAAAGTCAGTTTTCCAATTTCCATTATTTTATAGTCGTTAGGTAGGATAATGCCTTGTTTTAAGAAAAATATACTGTAGTATATTATTGGACATCTTATTTTTAAATCATAAATAAAAAATAATACATAGAAACATTTACAGAGGAAAACATGACAGAATTGTAACAGTCAGAATCTAGTGAAAGGTATAAAGTAGTTTTGGCTATTCTGCAACTAGTCTTATGAATATGAAATTATTTCAAAATGAAAGGTTTTAAAAATTAAATAAAAATACACTAGAGGTCTGTTGGTTCTATTGAAGATTGATTTGTGAGGCAGGCTTCAGACTACCTGCAGCTGTTTCTTCTTACATTCTGTTTCAATAGGTTAATTACAAGTTAGGGATTTAGGAAGGGTTGTGAAAGCTTGTGTTCTTAAGAACAAGTGAAATATTCTAATCCACCTCCTACACACCCACTCACACTTATATACACACAGTTATTTTACTTTGAAACATGACTTTGAATGTGAATGATATGAGAAATTTATTAAAAAGAGAACTGATGGCAGCATATACCTATAAAGACAGCAGTAAAAAGACCAAGGCAGGAGAATCAACAACGATGGATAAGAACTGTACACATTACCTTTCTCATGTACCCTTTGTACAGTATTTTCACAATATAAAAAACAAAAAAAGAATTTGAAGGCTGGGAAGGTGGCTCAGTGGTAGAGTGCTTGCCTTGCATGCATGAGGCCCTGGGTTCGATTCCTCAGCACCACATAAGCAAGGGGAAAAAAGCCGGATTTGGCCCTGTGGCTCAAGTGGTAGAGTGCTAGCCTTGAGCTGAAGAGCTGAGGGACAGTGCCCAGGCCCAGAGTTCAGGCCCCACGACCAGACCAAAAAAAAAAAAAGAATTTTAGGACAGTAGGGGAAAAACAAAGGAGGGGGTAAAAATGCTCTATAGGAAATACTCATTACCTTATTTATATAGCTGTAACCCCTCTGTACAGTATCTTTATGATTAAAAAATTTTAAAAAAGAGTTTGAGGAAAGTTTGGGCTACACAGTAAGATGCTGTCTCAAAAAGTATTACACAGAAAGAGAGAAAAAGTTGGAGAGAGCAATGACCACACTTCTAATAGATACTGTGAAAGGACATAAGAGTAGTCAAGAAAAAGGAGCTGCCTGAGGTATGTTGGTGTAATACCAAATTTAAAGATCCTTATAAGGATACCAGAAAACAAAAAGGATTAGGGTTAGTAAGAAAAAGGAGCCTTATATGTTAGGGGCCATGGGCCATGAGATATCAAATACTCTTTTGATTTTCCCAAAAACAAAAAAAAACCTCTTACAAACATGAAGGCTTGTCTTTGGGGCTCTTAGACACTGTTTTCTATACCATGTGCATTCTCTGCTAATGGCTATTGCACATCACATTAGCTAGTATTCACAGACTCTGTGAGTTATTAAAAACACTTCATTACAACACAGTATTTGCATAGGCCAAAAGTCATGAGAGCTCTTCAGACTGGGTGATACATGCAATAGAATGTGACCATGATTCCAGCAAGGACAAGGGTAAGAACAGGTATGTCTTGCTTACAGACCAGTCAGGGAAGAAAATTCCATCTCAATGAAAGAAGCTGAGAATGGTGGTAAGAAGCTGAGATGATGGCTGTAATCCCATGTGTGACAGGCAACCTAAAATAACTGAACTGTGATCCAGGACCATAGTACCACAGGAAGCAAAATAATCAGTGAAGATAACAAGCTGAAAGTACGAGTTAACAGTAAAGAACTTTAGGATGAGAACTTGTGTTCAAACCACCATACTGACACAAGAACTTTTGGCCAGGTACCAATGTCTCACACCTCTAAATCCTCAGGAAGCTGAGCTTGGAGGATTACAGTTTGAAGCACCCCAGGCAGGAAAGTCCTATGAGACTTATATCTCCAGTAAGCTACTGAGAAAAATCCAGAAGTTGCACTATGGCTCAAGTGGTATAGAATTAGCCTTAAGCAAAAGAAGCTCTTGGATAGAGACAAGCTCAGAGTTCAAGCCCCAGGAGTGGCAAAAACCCCAAAATTTATTAAAAGGACGTTGATCAAAATATACTGTGTTCATTAACTGCTTTATTAAATGGCAACTTTTTTGTACAACTACTTACAGATAATAATAAAAATATTCTTAAAAGAAAAGAATACGTGTCATACCCAAACATTTGTTTTTCAGTTGAATATGTTTGGGTTCTATTTAGGAAGGTTTTCTTGAAAGTTTCAGTTAAAGCATCCCACTTTTTTTATAATAGGTAAAATCGACAAAGAATATATAGATAGATAGATAGATAGATAGATAGATAGATAGATAGATAGATATACACACATGTGTATATGCATATCTTAATATACTAACATTAATCTTACATATTTGTGAAGCCTTTTTAAAGGAAAAATATGAACAATATAAACATTAGATGTCAATTGTGGAAAAGAATATTTATGTTAGGAATATATTCCAAATAAAATGATAATATTGTTTATTTCTTGTTTTCAACAATACTAATATTCTGTACTTTCATTCTGTAGTTAAATAAGCTTATAGATAATACTGTAAAATATAATTTTAGCAATGTAATATAAGCACAATAATATAAATTGAAATTACTAATATTTTAAATATAGATTATAAGTGGTACAATGGTTAATTGTATAGATCACCCAGGAGAATAAAATATAATATAACATAAGCATATAATATCATAAAACAAATGTTACATATAAATTATATATATAATTTTATATATGTCCATATGTATGTATGTACAATTATCTATCTATATGTGTGTGTTTCCTAACATATGTCTTGTGTGTTCTATATGTGTAAACGTACAGACACATGCACATACATATGTATGAGTTTATGAATATGTATGTGCATGTATTTTAATTAATAATGTCCTAATATTTTGGGGGTTAAGAAATAGAATATTAAAATATTTATTTCTGGACAGTCACCAGTCGTTCATGCCTATATTTCTAGCTACCTAGTAGGCTGGAACCTGAGGATCACAGTTCAAGCTCAGCAGGAAGAAAGTAAGTTTCTTATTTCCAATTAAACACAGGAAAAAAAACTAAAAAGAAACAACAGAAAAAGCTAGAAGTGTAAATTTGATGTAAGTGATACAGCACTATCCTTGAGCAAAAAAATTCAGGGTCAGTGCCCAAGCTCTGAGTTCAATACCAGCACTAAAACAAAAAACAGAATGAAAAAAATGAGACTTATTTCTTGAGCATACTAAAATATCAAAATTTACTGTGCATAGCAGTTTTGATTCTTGAAATACAAATGTGTACACTAAAATTGTGAACTATTTTATTTACATGTCAAGCTAAGAACACAGTCTATAACTCATTTAGCCAAACTCTCCACTTACACTAATCTTGAGTTGGCAAAATTCAAGTATGCTTTTCCACATTAATAAAAATTATTTCTTACAGTTAAATTAACTTTGTACATAAAGAAGAAACCATTTTTGATATTTCTTCCAAATAATTATATACTCAAATAAACTTATAGCTGCAAAAGTCGTCTCTACCCTGTCCTTCTAGTGCCTGACAATTGAAATCATCCAATTGGAATACTACTTCTTCCAAAATTTTAAAGATTGAAGAACAGAATCAGATGGCACTATAATATGAACATGTGGAAGTGATTAGGTCATGAAAATGAAGCCCATTTTGTTTCTGTTCTTCATGGGTCTTGAACTCAATGATTGGGAGCTGTCCTTGAGCTCTTGTGGTCAAGGCTAGTGCTCTACCACTTTGAGCCACAGTGCCACTTGTGGTTTTCTAGTGGTTAATTGGGCTTTCTTACCCCAGATGGCTTTAAACTGTGCTCCTCAGCTCTCAGGCTCTTGAGTAGCTAGGATTACAGGAATGAGCCACTGGTGCCCAGTGAAGGTGAAACTCTTATGAATAGGATTAGTACTTTTATATTTAAAAAAAAGACCTTAAAGAGTCCTTTCACCCCCTTTGCAATGTGACTGAGAGTGAGAAAAGAGTTGTTTGTGTGCCTGGAAAAGGCTCTGACAGGAACCCTCCATGAGGACAACCTCATCTCAGCATTCACAATAACTAGTCTCTAGAGCTGTAACAAAGACGTATATGCTGTTTATAAGCCATCTAATCCATGGTACCTTGCTACACTAACTAAAACTGACTAAGAAGGAAAGCCTACATAATTTCCATCATCCTGAAATGATATGTGGAGGGTTAAACCTATATGCAATAGCTTCTGTGATGTGAATTTAATTTTTCAAAATGTTTTATAATGAGAAATGTACTGAAAATGTGGCTCAATGAAATCCATGTTCTATGTGACTATACTCATTCTACTGTTCAATTCAGACTTTCACAATCATATCTCAAAACCAAGCCTATAAACTTAAGTAACTTTGTAAACTGTCAATCATGTTTCTTCCTGTAAGACTCGCTGCTACTTTTCTTGCATGTTAACTTGTTCCCCTACAACACATGACTTGATTTAGTTTTATTTATGCAATTATTTAGCTCTCTTTGAATGCAAAATATTACACCACGAAAGAATTTTTTGCCATTCTATTTCTTTATTTTTTTGTCCCTGTAGATTTGTCTTACTTTGTAATGTTAAGACACTCTTCTGAAAGTATTAGTGATTCCTCTCTTTTTCATCCCTAATTTGTTCCTAAGATTGCATTCTAGGAATAAAAGTTCTTCATTTATTCCTTACAGGATTTCAGGATCTTGAAGCACCAACGCTACTAGATATATATTTATCAGTATTAACAAGCACCATTGTCTTGTTCTTGGTACATAGTAAATATTGGTAGATTTGTTTACTTAAACACTACATTTTAAACATTTCAACATGAAACTGAATTATTTTCTAAAAGCATTAAAATATACATTGAAATCAAATTTAAATGTTCAAGGCAATAGACTATTATAACGATAACATTATTCAAGATCACTTAATGATATATTGTATAGTATATAGATGAGAAGATAAACATGCTTGAACTATATTGCTGCAAAGATTTGTGAATATATAATTTGTGTGGAAAGAGAAAACACTTTTCTAAATAGCTGCAATAGTTCGTGTGTTCATGCATTCAACCCATCTTTTTTTTTTTTTTTTTTCAGTCATGGGGCTTGAACTCTGGGCTTGGGCTCTGTCCCTGTGCTCTTCAGCTCAGGGTGAATGGTTCAAGGCAAGCGCTCTACCACTTGAGCCATAGTGCCACTTCCAGTTTTCTAGTGGTTTATTGGAGATAAGAGTCTCAAGGACTTTCCTGCCCGGGCTGGCTTTGAACCGTGATCCTCAGATCTCAGCCTCCTGAGTAGCTAGGATTACAGGCGTGAGCCACCGGAGCCGGACTATTCAGCCCATCTTTATGCCAACATAGAAGCAGTTGAATCTAAGACATTTGTGAAAGATTTTCCAAATGCAAATCTGCTTGCCTGGTTTAAACATCTCCAGAAGCCTAGCCCTTAAAACATTAAGAACTGAATTGGAGACATGATCGTTCCATAAAAAATACTGTAACTTGAAAGATTCAGACTTGATGACCCTCACTAGGTCAATTGAATTGTATGATACAAATACTTTATTTCCAGATTTTTTTGCAATTCTCAAACAAACTACTACAAGAAAATAAACAGCAAAGGTTCTAGTGTTATTTATTTATTTAGTCATGCATATATCTATTTACTTATTTTAGTTCTTAGCTAAATAAAAAGAGATTTAGCAATTTTTGGTAAGCGCTGTAAAAATACTGCAATATGTATTAGTCATTATATATCAACAAATCCAATTGTAGGGCTAATGCTAAAACTGAACAAGAAGCTAAGCTCAAAAGCTATGTACAGGCCATTAGATGATGCTAAATTAAGTGAACCTCAATATAGAGACACAGAGTTCTATCTTTGTTGTTGTGTTTAATGTACTATGTGATTTTTTTTGTTTCCTTTGTATGTTCTTCATTCTGTGGTACATCCCCTATTGTTATTGTACTTGATTTTGGTACCCTGCATCTTGTATATACATATGTCTAATCTGTGGAGAGGAAGGGGAATAACAAAATGCTGAAACAAGGACATAGGATGACCCATTGCAACAATGATACCCACAAGAGAGTATATTGGAAATGAACTTTGCAACTTCGAGAGGGAGTGTGTGATGGAGGTGGGGGAGAGAAGGGAAAGTGGAAGAAAAACAAAGGAAGAGGTAACATGCTGGACAACAAATGTACTCACTGCCTTAATCATATAACTGTAACTCCTCTGTACAGCACCTTTACAATAAAAATTTTAACAAAATAAGTTATGCATTTTATTGATCCAGTTGAAGCTAAGACAGACTTTATTTCAACCAAAAGAAAATGCAAATGTAGGCCTGTGGAAAACTGACTTTGTCTGACATTCTTACCAGAACAGAAGCTTTGATAGTACTCTTTTAGTTTTTCTTAGATTAACATTAAAAAATGAATTTCTCGAACAGTATAATTCATCAAGATTTTTACACTTGTTTCATCTGCCTCCTACTTTCTAGCATTTTATAGAGCAGTTCATTCAAATCAAGAACCTTGAATTCATGAAGTGAATGATCTACATTTTGCTGACAGTTTTCTTTTCTGAACTTAATATGATATTGTCATTCAAAACATGAAAGTGCCATTTAATTATATGCTTTCTGCACAAAACTCAGCTCAGGGTAGTAAATATTCCAAAGCCTAAAGGGAACTTTTTAAAATGTGTTTCTTCACTTTATACTGTTATGTTTTCAGGGACTGGAGTTTATCTGTCGGTGAAAGGTGGGTTAAGATGCTTTTGGAGGTTGTGATCTACTAATGAGAAAAACAGACATCTTTATATTTCCTTTATAGAAAGAAAGTACTTCATCCACAAAAGTACTTGGAACACATAAAAGGGAAATTTGCAGTCCCAAATGGACTACCTTTTGATTTCTATACTTGTTTTAGGGTTCTTGGGTTTCTGTTTCTTCATGTCTGAGCAAAGCAATTTTTCCTTGCCCAAGTCATAAATTCAGACTTACCCTGACTTTTCCATGCACATTTTCTTCCACCCTTCTCTTCCAAAATGTCTTTAGAGAAAGTCACTAAGAAAAACATATCCATTTCAAAAGTGAAGTTATTGTGTTCGCTTATCTCAGTGTATCCTCTGATATCTTCAGAGCCGTGAGTTTAATAAACAAATCCCTTCTAATAAAGCAAAATCACATCAGGGCTTCAGCCTTTGGCTCAGTCCCCATTAGGCCTGCATTTCACTGCATTTCCAACAACTTTGCTACCCTTTGTCAATATGATCCTGATATGAGACACACAAGTTGGCAGAGGTGCTATGTTTAGTGTATCTTCTAAATAAAAAGATTTCTTTTGAAAAGCTAGAATTATCTCCTGATTTCTCTCCTTTTGCCTGACAATTTTTCCTGTTTTGACTGCTTATTCCATATTTCCTTTACAGGATCCATTTTCAATAAACTATTTATTAATTATTTGTTAAAACTATTTGTTAATTTCTTAGATTTGCTTTAATGAACTCCACTTTCAACTTATACTGGGTCTCTGTGATTATTAGAAAAAATTCAGCATAATTTAACTAGCACTTGTTACACACTGGATGTCACACTTAGGTGAGGTGAATGATGCATATTTAGATATTATGTTATTCTGTTTCCATCTGGGATAGCAGACAGATGAGAGAAGCCAAGGATTTTTATGTGTTCCCAGTTTTCTTTACATTTTTTTTCCTGGCAATCCGAGACCCCTTCTGCTTTCCTTTATTCTGAAGGGCCAAGGCTAACAAAAAGTTTCTAAAAGGAAACTTACAGAAAAAAATTATTAATACAGAAACAAAATTACCCCATACTTCAAGCTAAATGTAGGTTTCTTTTCACTTTATGAATATGGGTAATATATATATATATATATATATATATATATATATGTCACATTGACTAATTTGTTATGTCAATAGGAATTTTTAATTCAGAGTTTAATAATGAAATGAAGCTAAATGTCTATTAATTAAAATGAAGGAAAAGTGGAAATCTATCTCATGGAATATTCCTTCCATTATCCTTCCCGTGAATTTCCTGAGATTATCTACCAGAATATTAGATAAATTAGATAACTGATTGCTTAGAAAGCACAACTGGAGGAAAAGGTTTTAATAGAAGTGATTTCTTTTGAAAAAATATTAGTGAGAGAGTAGGAAGAGAGACAAAATGGAAGGAAGTCCATGGAATCTGTGCAGATGAATGAGTTACTGATGTGAGTTCTTCCTATAAGAAATAATTAGAGATGACTATGGCTCAGAACTCAGGCATAATTCGCTCACTGAAAGTCAAGGGAGTTATACATTAATTCACTAACTTCCTTCCCTCATTGTTGGATATTTGTTTCTATGTACTGGAAGCCAATATTATCTCCTTGCGGGGGGGGGGAACCTCAAATGTGTAGCTATAGCTTGATAAAGCCATCAGGCAAAAGAAAGATGAGATCCTATTACTTGCTACAATGATTATTAACTAATGTATAATTTGACAAGACAAGAATAACATGTGCTGCAGTAATATTGGTAAGAAGATCATCTTATTCTTTTCAATTATTTGTCTGCTTTCAAATTTCAAAAGTGTTAGTTGCTTTATATCACATATATATCATGTGGATTACTCAATTTTCTATCATTTGAAAATATGCCTGAGGCTAGATACTTTGTAAAACAAAAAGAAGTTCATTTACATCATGATCTGGACATCCAGGAAAATAACAGTAACACATGTTCCACTCTCATGAGGGCCTTATGATGGATGATATCACATGGTAGAAATAGGTATGGAAGTTCTTATAGAAGAGACAACATTATGACACAAGAAACCAGTCTTATTAATTTATGCTGCTGAATTGGCCCACCATATATCCATGGGCAGCAACTAATACTCATCAAGAACTGCGTAAATCCTTTGCAGGGGTAGTGATCTAATAATTCTTAAACTTCCACCTAAGTCCCAACTTTTAAAGATTCTGTAGCTCACTATCACTGCATTGGAGACTATGATTCCAGCACATATATATTTTGAAGATAAACTCAAAATATAACATTATGCAAAACTAAAAATAGGATTCATTAAAATAAAATTGAATAGAGATAATCTTCTCTTGGGAGAATAACTGTATATTTACAAATACTCATAAATTATTGTTTACCATGTATTTATCTGACTAAGGATTTTTCCTAACACTGATACTTTTTTTGAGAGACCTAAAAGTATTAGGTGAGATTATTAGATATATTAAATCCAATTTCTTAAATATCATGGTTCATGAAAACAAAGGAATATTTTAATAACACAGTTATACTTTATTCAGCTGAATTGGAATTCCATCAAGAACAAATGAGAGAAATATTATTGAAATGTTTTGGAAAGAATAGTGGGAGAAAGAATTATGATATTATTTGTGCTTCAGTTTTGCTCTACAGTGAAATAACCATTTACTGTGAAAATAATTTTAAAATACACATATATCTATTTAAATTCTCAGGAAATTATCCTAAAGGCATAGCAAATGGAGGAGCAACTATTCATGATAACTTACTAAACCTCAGTAAGAAAAGAAAGCATCTGCAACATTCTATTTAGATTTCTTTCAGAAGCTTCTGTCCTACACATCTTCATGGAACAGATGCTCTTCTTCAGGAGTAGCATGGCAAGAATAACTGGATTCTTGACCCAACATCATTCGGTGATAGAAGTGTCATATCTGGGATAGGTAAGCTAGCAATATCGCACCATTTTCCCTCACTCAGTCCCACTATAAACAAATATATCTAGGGGCCTCAAATCTCAATCTCTTAAAACTATTTTGCAACCGGTGTGATCAAGAAAGTTGATGTACATCATCTTTACAATAAAAGAAGATTAAAAAGAAAGAAAGGTGATGTACAGAGGGGTTACAGTTACGTGAGTCAGGTAATAAGTATATTTCTTTTTGAACAGTGTCATCCTTTCCTCATTTTCTCCCAGGTTTTCCATTCTTGACCCCTCCCCCCACACACACCCAAAGTTGTATAGTTCCAATGTAGTGTCCGGTGGGTTTGACTGCTGAATTGGCTCACCTTTTTCCCCACTGTTTTTGTGCGTCCCCTTTCCTTCCCCAAATCAGATAAATTTATATACAAGGCAAAGAGTACAGAAATCAAAATCCATGACAGCAGGGAATAATAAAGAAGAAAAGAATGAAGAAAAGGAAAAAAACAGTTATCTATCTCAATCTAACAATTTATAAAAGTCTGACTTATGTCAGATTTAACCAAAGTCAACCAAAGTTATCTCAACATGAAAAATCAACCCATACAACATAACATGATCAATTCAAACTCACAGCTATTTCAATAGCTGAGGGGAAAAGTATTTTTTAGAATTTTAGCAGATTTTCATGATGAAAACAATTATCAAACTAGGGATGAAAAGAGATTTCCTCAACCATGTGGATGGTGTAGCTAAAGTGGTAGATTACCTGTGTAACTAGTATAAAACTCTCAATTGAAACTAAAGATTAAAAAAAAAAAAGAAGAGTGAAAAAGAGACAAGGAAGAAACTCATTTACACCACACACCAGACAACTTGTGAAATGTATCAACGATGTAAGCATAAGAACAAAACTGCTAAAATATAAGAACAAAACTGCTAAAATATAAGAATGTCTTTACAATATAGATAGGTAATGATTTCTGAAATATGGCAGCAAAAACAAAAGCAATTAAGAAAAAATGAACAGTTTCATATCAACAAAATTTAAAACTCCATTCTGCAAATATTGTCATCAAAAAAGAAAACCTATTGCATAAAAGGATATATTTATGCTATTCAGGGTCTTTTATTGTTCCATATGAATTTTTGGATTGCCTCTTCTATTTCCTTGAAGAATGAGGTTGGAATATTGATAGGTATCATATTGAATTTGTAGATAGCCTTGGGAAGTATTGCCATTTTCATTTTCAGGATGTTTATCCTTCCAATCCAGGAGCATGGGAAGTTTTTCCACTTTCTAAGTTCTGTTTTGATTTCGTTTTTCAGGTTTTTGAAGTTTTCATCGTAGAAGTCCTTCACTTCTTTGGTTAAGTTAATTCTTAGGTATTTTATTTTTTGTGGGGGTATTACAAATGGAGTTGCTTTCCTGATTTTAGCCGCGCTCCTCTCATCATTGGCATACAGAAAAGCCACTGGTTCTTTTTTTCATCTTCTAGTTTTTGTTTGCTTTGTATGTGAACATTCTGTTGCTCCAGGCTAAACATTATTGTTAAAACAATCATTCTGTCCTTCATCTTGAATATGGATTCTATCCTTCTTCCTCCCTCTTCTCCTTCCTTCCTCCCTCCTATTCTTCCTTGATTTTCTGTTTTCTTTCATTTTTCTTCCATTTCCCTTTTTCTTTTCTTGCCAGGCACCAAATCTCAATTAAAATTTTAACCACAAGAAAAGTAACAATTCATCCTGTTCATTATCTTGGAGGAAAACATAAACTCTTTCACCATTAAAACAACTTTAGTTGTGTCTCTTTTGAATAACCTTCATCCTGAGAATTTCAATAGATATTTGTGTGTTTTAAAATTATTTTCACAGTAAATGGTTATTTCACTGAGGAGAGAAACAGAAGCACAAATAATATCACAATTCTTTCTCTCACTATTCTTTCCAAAATATTTCAATAATATTCCTCTCATTTGTTCTTGATAGAATTTCCAATTCAGCTGATTTTTGAAGGTTAATTTTATACCTTGCTACTTTGTCAATGTTTCGAATCAGCTCGAGTAATTTGGGAGTGGAGTCCATAGGATTCTTTAATACATGATCATGTCATCTGCAAAGAAGGAGAGTTTTACTTCATTTTTCCCTATTTGGATCCCTTTTATGTTTGCATATTGTCTTATTGCTGTAGCTAGGCATTCTAATAATAAATTGAAGAAAAGTGGAGAAAGTGGACATCCTTGTCTAGTTGTTGAGTTTAGAGGAAATGGCTTTAGTTTTTCTCCATTAAGTATAATGCTGGCTGTAGGTTTGTCATATACAGCCTTTATTGTATTGAGGAATGTTCCATGGATTCCTAGTTTTTGCTGAGCCTTCATCATAAAGGGGTGTTGGATTTTGTCAAGTGCATTTTCTGCATCTATTTAGATAACCATGTGGTTTTTATCCTTGCTCTTGTTGATGTGATGAATTATATTAATTGATTTGTGTATATTGAACCAGCTTTGCATCCCTGAAATAAATCCTGTTTGATCATGGTGCATGATTTTTTGGATGAATTGTTGAAGTCGATGGGTCAAAATTTTGTTGAGAAGTTTTGCATTAACATTCATCAAAGAAATGGGTCTATAGTTCTCTTTCTTTGATGAGTCCCTGCCTGGTTTGGGATGAGGGTTATGATGGCTTCATAGAAAGAGTTTGGTAGTGAACTTTCTCTTTCTCTTTCAATTTCATTGAAGAGTTGGAGTATTGGTGTGCGTTCTGCTTTAAAGGCCTTGTAGAATTCCACTGTAAATCCATCTGGTCCTGGGCTTTTTTTAAATGGGAGGTCTCTTAATGCTGTTTCTAATTCAATGCTTGATATGGGCCTGTTAAGGTGGTTTAATTACATCTTGGTTTAGTTTCAGCATATCAATATTTGCAAGAAAATCATCCATTTCTTCCAGATTCTAAAACTTATTAGCATAAAGGTTTGAGAAGTATTCCCTGACAATATTCTGTATCTTAGTTGTTTCTATGGTGATGTTTCCATTCACATCTCTGAGTTCATTTATTTGGATGTGTTCTCTTCTTTTTCTGATAAGATTTTCTAAAGATCTATCAATTTTCTTAATTTTTTCAAAGAACCAACTCTTTGTTTTGTTGATTGTATGGTTTTTTAAATTCTAATTCATTTAATTTTTATTTAATTGTAATCATTTCTTTCAGTCTAAGGTTGGTATAATTTGGGGAGGGGAAGGGAAAAAACAAAATGTTTAAATAGGAATACAGGTTGACCCATTGCAAAAATTAAATGTAGAATACACTATGTTGAAAACAAACTTTACAATTTAGGTGGGGGTTGGGGACGGCGCGAAAGGGCAAGAGTGTAGTTGTGGAGGTGGGAGGGAAGGGATGGGAGGGGAAAAACAATGCTTGATAATGTAATTGTAATCCCTCTGTACAGTATTTTCACAATAAAAAACTTATTAAAAATCTGCAAAAGAAAAAAAGAAATATTTACACATCTTATAAAGATAGAGGATTTTAACTAAGATAAGTAAGTAATCCTTACAACTTAGCATTTGAAAAAACAAATTTAAAAATAACAAAATTGAAAAACAGAAATAAAAGATATTTTAACATTTTCTCAAAAAAGATACATATATCAACATTAAACGTCTGAAAAGTTACTCAACATTATTAACCATGTGATAAGAAATTCAATAGCACAATGAGATATTAATTCACACCCACCAGAGAAAAAGATGTGTTGACAAAGGATGTGGAGAAATGGCCATCCTCATACATTAATGATGAGAATAAAATGTGGTGCAATTACATTAGAAAACAATTGAGGAATTCCTGAAAATGCACAGTATAAAGTTAACCTTTATGACAAGCTACAATTATTCTTGTAAATATGCATACTCAGTAAGAAGGAAAAATTGAAGGACCCCAAAACTCGTACACAAATGTTTATAAAGCACTCTACATAATAGCCAAAAGGGACTCAGGTGACTGAATGAATATGGATGATGAATGGGTAAACATTAAGCATCCCCTATATAAAATTTAAGCTTACATGAACTTATGTAAATAGATTTCAGATACCCAAACGATTTCCTTGAAGAGGTCCATCATTCAGAAATATATCCTTAGTCAACTACTGTATACATTTTCAGCAACAAAATATCAACCCAGACATGAAACAGAGTAGATTACTGTGTCCTATCATTCTCTAATGGACCTGTGGAAATGCCTAGTAGACAAAAGTGTTGTCACTTAGTGTCTCAAGTTGGTCTGCACACATAGAAGCCTAGGGAGCCAAGAATCTGCACATTTCCTATTTTGAAAATTCATTCTCAGGGAAAATACAAGAATACAGTAGAACTTGGGAAAATAATCACTGTTATACTTCTTGTACTTCTTAAACAAATGTGTAATATATTATGTGAAGTGAAATTTAAATTTGATGAATCTAACCTTTTTTTCATTGTTGTAAAACCATAATCCTTCAGGCTAAAAAAATCATTAATTTAGTTTCCTTCTGAATCTATGCTTAAATTTAACAGCCAAGGCTTTACAACATGAGAAGATGGTACTAGTCAAAACCTGAGATTATCTAATACATCATTATTCTGAAGTCAAAGACTTAAGAAATAAAATATGAACAATAGAAGAAAAGATTATTTTTCTCTGTGTTTCCTCAGAGGATGCTCAGAATATTGCCTAACAATCTGAGAAACTGAATGTATAAATAAGGATCACATCTTAGCCTGGAGCTTTACTTTTAAACTCTAAAAAACATTAGGAAAAAATGTAGCTTTTTCATAAAGGAAACAGTTTTGATTTTAAATGTTTTAGATTTTTTTGTTCATAGTCAGCTGTTACTAACCTCATTAAATAAAATGTATTACTGAAACGATAAATGTACTATAGGACTAAATTTTAAAGTCTATTTCTAGTTAGAGAGGGAAATTCAATGCATTCTCTGTGATAATTTATGTGTCTGGTTTCTTCAGGTTGCCTCTTCCATCCATTAGGAAACACTGTTCAGAAGAATATTTGATTCCAATCTGGAAATAATCTAAATTATCAGATAATATAAACTTCTGGCAATCTATAGAAAGTAGTACTTATTTACAAATACAATGAGGTGATTGAACAAACTATGTACTGAACAATTATTTATTATGTATTTATTTGTATCTGCTTTATTTAAAAAAAAATCTGGGCTGGGCACCAGTGGCTCATGCCACTGGGCTCATGCCTATAACCGTAGCTACTCAGGCGGCTGATTATGATTCAAAGCCAGCCAGGGCTGGAAACTCCGTGAGAGTCTTACCTCCAATAAACCACTAGAAAGCAGGAAGTGGCACTGTGACTCATGCAGTAGAGCCAAAAAGCTGAGGGACAGTGCCCAATCCAAGAGTTCAAACCCCACGTCAGAAAAAAAAGAAAAGAAAAAAGACATCTGTGTCTACTTGTTAGGAATATTTGCATGGGTAGAAAGGTTGATTTGATGGTGTCAGCAAAATGTTGATTCGATGGTGTCTCTTTCTTTGGAAAGAGACCACAGATATAATAAAAATAGAATGTTGAGAGTGGGTTGGCTGCTAAACATAGATTTGACTTTTCCCTGACATATTATTAAAATGTTCTTTCTAGGAGATAAGTAATCACCAATGAGCATCAGACAAATGTGAATCTCTGACCATTTCCAGCAACACCTCAGTAGTGCTAGGATCATTTTTCTCATCCAGTATGGTAGGAATGGATCTGCACACTGTTTAACTATTGTTTCCATAAGCACGAGTGTGCCAGTAGAGAGGAACTTCAATTCTCCATGTTACTTTCAACACAACAGTGAAAAGACTTCCTTCTAAAAATATAATCTCTTGACCTTAAATTTAGGAAACACTCACTGGCTCTCTGTTCCTACATAAATGATTGAATGACTGGACAATTTTCTAATGTCTTCACCATTTCATTTTCCCTTCTAAAATGGTGACAGTATCTATTCCATCCACATCAAAATATTATAGTGTGGATACAAGAAAAATAAACTTTTTGTGTGTTTAGAAAGGGAAATTTACATTCAAATACTTTGCTTCTTGAAAATTAATTTCATGTGAGCCCTCTCTAAGAAAGTCCAAACACTGGAAACAGATTAGATGCAATGGGGAGGGGAGTACTTACTAGTAATATATTGGTGAATTAAAATATGTATCCCTTTAAGTCCTATAAAAGTTTTCATTTGCATATTATCTCATTCATTACCCCAATAACTTTGAGAGACCATATTTACTGTCATTTTGTACATAACAAGAACCAACATATCATGATTTGACCAACAATCCTTCTAACCCTGGTATGTGTATAGAAGTATAAGTGTGTGTGTATGTGTGTGTGTATAATTTACATATGCATAGGTATTTGTTACTTTTATTATTACCACACCAAATTAAAAAGACAATAGACTTATTCTTATTTTCAGTTGACAAACCTCAAGAGATTAATTCAGTTAAAGTTACTTGTTTAATAAATAGAATGATTATTAATTAACCTATCAGTAATCACTGATTTCTTTGTGCAGCATTATCTTGAAGACAGAGCCAATGATCTCACGTATTATGAGTCTACACAAACAAGGCTTGGACCCAACCTGAAGTATCTAAAAACACAGTAAGGTCTGTATTCTTTACTCTGAATCATTTTCCTTGTCTTAAACACAGTGTCCATATGTGTAGTGTTGTCATTAAAATGAGAATTAATGGAGAAATGATCCTAATGTCAAATGTGGTATATTCATTTTTAGACAGTAAGCCTTCTGAATTCTCAAATCTCATGGGAAACTATATTTCCTTAATGGAACACGAAATAATATTATAAAAAATTGAAAAAGTATTGTTTCCAGAAAATGTGATATTTGTGTTTTTATGCCCATAAAAATCCATTTCTCGCCTAATTTTTATTTACTTTAAAAACCATTCTTCTTGTTTCTAGTGGATAGTCCAGAAGACTTGCCTTCCTGTTACATAGTTGCATTAAGTATTTATTTTACTAACAGTATACATTTTCACAGAAGAGATTCTTATTAAATTTCAATGTGTACATTCAAGTAGTTATTTCAAATGTTCAACAAATACCTGATCCAAAATGTGAGAATCTGATGATATTCTTTTTAAGAATAAATAAATACAGGAAATTTCTTGTTGGAAGCAACTTTAGTATATCATTTGAAGAGTGTTCCACTTAAAATTCTGTTTTACTAAGTTGGTTGATTTAATCCTGCTTTATATTCAGATAAACTAGCTGTTATTTATTGCCTGCATCCCGGCTCTTCTACAAGCAACTACCATTCATTTATTTACTTTCCTCTGTTTAGTTCATCCACACTTAATAAAAAGTCAGAAATGGAAATAGGTTAACTTAAATAAAGAGAATATGGATTAAATTAAAATTTGTAAAATATATTTTAATTTATATATCAATTTTATTGTAAAATACCAAACAAAGGGGTTACAGTTACATGAGTAAGATAATGAGTACATTTCCTATCATTCATTGTTACCTCTTCCTTTGTATTTCCCCTATCATCCCTTCCCTTCCTACCTCCCCAACTCCTCCCCTCACCCCAAAGTTGTAAAGTTTGTTTTCAACATAGTGTCTTGTGCATCTCATTGTTACAATGAGTCAACCTGTATCCTTATTTCAGCACTTTGTTATTTCCCTTTCCCTCCCCAAATCAGAAAAATGTATATACAAGATGCAGGGCACCAGAATCAAATACAATGAAAACAGGGATTATGCCATGGGGAAGAACATACAAAAGAAACAAAATTTCACATAGTACATTATAAATACATTAAAAACAACACCAAGAAAGTGAAACCTATTTGTGTCCCTATCTTGGGGTTCATTTCATTTAGCATCACCTCATATGGTCATATGTACATAGCTTTTGACCTTTTCCGCTTGTCCTAGACATACACTAGTTATTGAAAATAAGAGAAACCACGGGACCTATGTTTCTTTGGGTCTGGCTTACTTCACTTAATATAATTTTTTCCAAGTCTTGAGACAGGTAACAAAGCACTCTTCTGAGATATTCTTTGCTCAAATGGGTTGCAGCACCTACCTGTTCTCTATCCATGGTGATGATTTACATTGGAGAACATTTTACTCAAAAGAATATCATTAATCTCCAGAATAAAGGCAATAAAAATATTATTTTTTCCGGAAAGGTGTAGGTGGTATCTGAGTATGCTTAGCAGTTTAGATGAAAGAAAATCTCAGTAATTTCAAGTAAATCAAGAGAATTTCTTTTAATCATGAGGATTTTCAGTAGATTGCAATTTGTTCGTGGAAATCTCTAAATGCTATTGGCTTGGAAAATCAATGATTTTTTTCTGAGTCACTTTCTGAAAATGTAAGAGCAAAATAATGGCTATTTTTCCTAGAAATAATTAACAGAATGGAGAAGGCTGACATTAGTTTTGCTACTCCTGATTAGGGAAAGATAGGGTCACAAACATATTCGATAATTTTAAAGCTCTGTCTATTCAAAGCTAAGTAATTTCTCTCCTGGAGAGTAATTACAATCAGGATCTCAGTTTCTAGATTTCCTGGAGAGGAATTACAACTGGATCTTCAGGCTCTCTTGGAGAGGAATTACAACCCAGATCTCAGGATTCATGTATCTAGAAGATGAAATGATTGTCCAACACAATGATGTCAAAAAATTCTTTGAGGTTATCCAAACCCCCATTAGACTTGACATCTGATTTACAGACGGTTATAACACTGTAACATCCTGGGGCTGAAAATGTGAGAAAATCTTAGCAAGAAAAGTAAGATTCTGCTTTGACTTTCTGTGTAGACTATTGATTCTGAATGAAGAGTCTCTAGGGTGTCAGGATACTGTCAGTAAGGATAAGTGCAACAGCACACTATTGGTCACATAAATTTTCACTGTGGTTTAAAACTTTTGTTTACTTATAGTGGACTGAATAGTGTTTCTCCAAAATCTATGCCCACTGGGAAACTCAGAATGTAACCTTATTTAGAATTAATTAAAATAAACTCATACTGGATTGAGGGTACAGTAATACACAAAGAGAAGAAATCCATGTATACATATGGGCAGATATGGAAGTAATTCAACTATAAAGAAAGAAATGAAATGGGTGCTGGTGACTCAGGTCTATGATTCTAGCTATTTAGAATGTTGAGATCTGAGGATCATGGTTCAAAGCCAGACTGGACAGTCAAGTTCATGAGACTTCTATCTCCAATTAATCACAAAAAGCTACAGGTGGAGCTTTGTCTCAGGTGGTAGAGCCCCATTACATATAAAAGTGATAAGGAACATAATTTCTCAGGAACAGTGCTCAGGCCCTGAATTCAAGCTCCAGGCCACCATGCCCCCTTCCCCTGAAAAAAATAAATATAAGAAAAGAAAAAAGAAAGAAAGAAAGAAATGCAGGATAAAAAAATGCCTGGATATAAGTGAAACTCAGGAGAAAATTATCCCTAGAGACTTCTAGGGCAACACAGCATTGCTCACACCATGTTTGAACTTCTGGCTTCTTGCATGGAAGAATTAAAATATCTTAATCCACTTGGCATAATTTGTTGGAGTCATTTTAATGAATCAGCACAGATACCAGGCATTGCTCTTAGAGAAGACTTCCCTTTCCATATCAGTAAACTCAAATGGTCATCCCAGTACCCTATCTTATCTAGCTTAGAATTTCTTCCATTTCCTCTCATATTCTCTTCCCTATCAAAGTTCTCTATTATCTTTGGGAAAAACAAGCATTTTGTATTATTTATCCTTGGAAGGGAAAGTCTAAATAAATATTAGAGAATGACCAACTGACTTTTTAATTAGAATTGAATCATTAACTACTTTATGTTCAATGTTTTGTAAGTATATCCACAGATATACTTATTTGTTATTTTAATTTATAATAAATGTTTTCACCTATTTCTAAGAACAATAATTTTCCTGAAATAATGCTATGAATCCTGCATTATAATCCACATGATCACCACCTTCAAAACATGCAATCTAATGGAAATAATAAAAAACAAACCAATGGAGCTTAGAGACAAGAAGCAACTTGCCCTTAGGCATCTAATGAAGGTCAGATGGATTTGAATACTTTTGACCCTTTACTACTTTGATATAATGGTTTTCCTTAAGAAAGAGAAGATGATCTTTGTAGTTTTCCTTTACGTTTGGAAATAGAGAACCAGTATTTACTGGAGTGAATTCATAAATCATAAATTTGAAGTTCACCATACACTTTGTACAGTGCCCCCCCCCAAATTATGTTGTGCATAATCAAAGACTTGCTGAATCTATAAAAAAGAAGTTTAGGTCTCAAAATGTTTTTTCTATCAGCAGCCTTTATAAAAGATTTCAGCTTTAGCTATGTGTCTAGAATTCTAAAATAGTCCTAAGGAACATGTGATGTTTGTTCCAACTGATATATCATTGTTGTACCATTACACCACTAGGGAATGTGCTGCCCATTTCCTCCCACAAGCCTAAACGACAATCCTGAAATTCATGTTCACTATTTTCTTTCAAATTTACTGTTTCTACTTTAACTGTACATTACAATTGCTGTTACACTTGGTTTCATTATTTTTGCTATTTTTCCCAGTTTAACTGACCTCATACTTTGTGATGCACATAGGTGACAATAAGTACATTATTTTAAATAAATGTGTGCTAATAAATATTGAAAGAAACTATACATTACAAACTTCAGCAAGCTAAACATATCTAAAGAATCAACTATCTAGAAATGTTTTGCACTCAGAGAAATTAAAGGCATTTTTCTAATAAAATATAGAAATTATAAAGTATTATAATTACTATTTTGCTTATTTCAAAAATATTCATGGAAATGTAATATTCATAGTATTATTTTGTTGCCTGAGGAGACTATTAAGTCCAAGTAATATAACCACATGTGCAGAGAGTTGTTCCACTTGCATATATAACCAAAAATCATAGTAAGAGAAAGTTCAATTTGTTCACATTGACACTACAGGTTAAAAAAGAGTACTTAGAAAACAAATTCCCTCACAAATGGCTAGAAAACCCTTTTAATGAAATATTTTTTTAAAACACTGAATATTCTATCTAGGGCATATTCAGAAATGTAGAGTTCACTTTAAATGAATGAGCAACTGATCTCAGATTTATATTGTTCTCTGAATTTCCATTTCATCAGTCAGCCCTCTTGAAAGTTGATTTTTTTAAAAAATTGATCTTGCCTTTATACTTTTAAATACAAATAATGACCTCTTTTTGCATTCTATCTGCAGCTGCAGAATTCCATCTGGATTAATCAAGTGATTTATTGAAAATGAGCACATTGATCTTCCTTTACCCTTACTTTCTTGGCTATGTGTAGGTACTCCTGGACCCATGTTTGCAGTAGTATCTGATGCTTAAAACTCTGTGGAGACTGGGCCTCCCTGGTTGAAAATAAATTGCTACTCATTTTGGTCAAGCTTAATTGGTTTTCTAGAACAGGGCTGAGCCTGGTGGTAATGTCATGACCACTCAGTTCCTGGTGGAAGAAACTGATTAATGTTGCTTGGACTGTCAGTGGCATAGTGCATAAAACACAGAACATGAGCTGTGGTGGGGTTCCTGGGTTGTATTTGTGGTGAGATTCTAAATTCTTGGAAAAAAAAAAAGAAAATGAGATAGTTGTGATGATAATTGACTCTCTAGAGTTGCTTCTTCAATTGTGTCAGGTCATGTCACAGAAATACTCTAAACAGTAAAATAATAGCTGCCAGGACACTTCCAGAAAATTCTGGAGTTTTCTTCAAAAATATATCATCTTGCTTTGAAATAAAAAAATATACCTTGATTTTCATTGTAATCCGTTCAATTTTAAAATCCCTACAAATTATCCATTTAGTAAGAGAATATTTTTAATTTAATTTAATTGTAAAAGTGATGTACAAAGGGGTTACTGTTACATAAGCAAGGTAATGAGTACATTGCTTGTCAAATATTATTACCTCCTCCCTTCTTTTTCTCCCACTTTCTCTTCTCCTCAACTTCCCACCCCCCAATGTATATAGTTCATGTCTTTTGAATATCACTGTTGCATTGGTTCCTCTTTTATCCCTTCTCACCATCTCTCCCCCCCCTTCCCTTCCCCAAATCAGATAAACATATATACAAGACACAGAGTACCAAAATCAAAAACAATGACAACGGGATACATCAAAGGGAACAAAAAGAAAAAAGAAATGACTTCACACAGTATATTAAAAAACAACAACAGCAACAAAACAAATAAAAAGCAGTATGGAGGTTCCTCAGAAGACTAAACATAGAGTTTCCCTATGATCCAGCAATCCCACTCCTGGGCATTTACCCAAATGACGACTAACAAAGCCATACTGAGCTACCAGCACAACAATGTCTATTGCAGAATTATTTACCATAACTAAGATATGGATATATATATGGATATATATACATATATATATATATATATATAATGGAATTCTATGCTTCCATCAGAAGGAATGACGTTGCCCCATTTGTAAGGATATGGAAAGATTTGGAAAAAATCATACTAAATGAAGTAAGCCAGACCCAAAGAAATATGGCTCCATGACTTCCCTCATTTGTATTAATTACTATATGTCTAGGATATTCCTAGGAGAGGTTCAAAATAGCTTAACAGCTATGTGCAGATGACATATAAAATGATGCTAGTCAAAATGAACCCCAAGATGAGAATATTTGTAATCAAATGGCTACCAACCAACAGGCATCTTACCCAGATAATATTGACTATTAAAATAGGAAAGTAGAAAACTTTAAAAGAATTAGAAAAGTATCAAGAGTGATTTCTTCCATACAGAAATCAAACATATTGATCTTCACACACAAATTAAAAACTGAACATTAAAGCTAACTTAATAATTTTCTTTCTTATTTAAATAACAAACATGTAGCAGAGCTTGGGTCCACATGACAAATTATTATTTTCCACTGTCAAAAGTTAACTAGAAGCTGGGCATAGCTGCTAACAACTATAATCCTAGCTACACAGAAGGCTCAGATCTGAGAATCATAGTGTGAAGCTAGATGGGGCATGAAAGTCCATGAGACTCTTATCTTCAATTATACACCAAAAGAGCTAGAAGTGGAACTAAAACTCAAGTGGTAGAGTGGTAACCTTGAGCATTACATCTCAGGCCCTGAGTTCGAGCCACAGGACCTTCCAAAACAAACAAAACAGGTTGAATATGGTTTGTAAATGCTGTAAAGTAGATAGAAAAAAGATTTGGAACACCTAAGAAGAAAGTTTCAACATTTACAACCACTGGGTATAGAACTAATTAAGGTACCCTTCCAAAAAGTAGTCACCAGGCCAGAGGAGATTTTTTTTTTTCTTTCGGTAGTGGGGATTGTTATGCCAAGATCGCAGGACCCCCACCAAGAAGACCACCAAGAGTCAGACTCTACAGCTGTTTTATTTAAACAGGCTACAGCTTGGGCCTCATCCTACACTCTGACACAGTGGAGCCCAGGAGGAGAGCCCTGAGCTAAGGATTTGCAGGTCTTATAAGGTCACACAACCAGGTGGTTTAGCACCACGTGTTGCTCTGCTCTGAAACAAGCAATAAATGGTCACTGCCTCAAATACTCTAACCTTTCATTCTCCCCCCCCCCCCTTGACTTATGGTCCTGAGCCACAATCTTGTGGCTCTGTCCCAAAACAAAACTCCAACAGCTCTTGATCTTGAATGGGTATACCAATAACAATCAGTCAATTTTTCTTTTCTTGAGGCCTATGTGGAGGGGTTGGGTAGGATGCTTGGAGACTTCCCATGTTTCCCCATGGTCGTCCAGGGCAAAGGGTTAGTCCCATGTTGGTCAGAGCTCAGGAAAATAGGTAGCAATCAGGTACCATGATGGGTGCTCCTGTGGGGCCAGGGATATGTTTCTGGGCCGCCTGTCAGATACCATCTCTCTCTTCAGTGGTAAAAAAAAAAAAAGACCTGTAAAAGCTGACTGCAATCATCCCAAATGGGCTGATGAGTAAAGAGAATAGTTTCAAGCAAACAAATTAAATCCTGGGGTATCTCAGGAAAGGGGGCATTTTGGGTGCGCCAATTTTATAGATCACTGTTAGAAAAAGGCCAATATTGGAATTGCTGTTGACCATCCGCATCCACAGGACCTACTGCGCATAAGGGAAAAACAGCTGCATTAGAAGGGGGGTTGATACCACCGTGTTGTCTAATGACTGGCCCCTTAGAAACTCTAGGACAGGTGCCGAGGATTCTATAGCTCCCTCCTCCTCTTGATCATTCTCAGGTTCTGCAAAAGGAACCTGGGAAGGGGAGTACGGGGGAGGAAAAATTTCTTCTTCCAAGTTATCTCCCTGAAAAACCGGGGGAGGGGTACAATTTCTTTTTCTCTTTCTTAGTTTCTTTTTGTAAGTCTAGGGGGCTAGATGTGGTGCCCGTGGTTTCCAGTCCTGTCAGTCGTACAGTCCAAAAGAAACAATAAACAGTACAAACAAAACACACACAGTTACGGGGAAAAAAAAGCTTCACATGGCAGGGTTCCAAGGACCCCCGTCCCACACGGCAGGGTTACCCCCGCCCCACAAGAGGATCTGGGATGTCTCCCAGTTCCTCCAGGGTTGTCGTACAAGGGCGTCTGCTTCCACAACCCTTTACGAATCGGAGGAGCCATCCTCACAAGGAAAAACGAAAGTAAAACAGACAAATGACAGGACAAGACAAATTAACAAAGACAGCGCTGTTTTACCTTTGGAGTCTGAGATCTCGGGGGTCTTTGGGGGGAATCTTGAACGAGCCCCCACTAATATGTTATCTCAAGGTCGCAGGACCCCCACCAAGAAGACCACCAAGAGTCAGACTCTACAGCTGTTTTATTTAAACAGGTTGCAGCTGGGGCCTCCGTCCTACACTCTGACACAGTGGAGACCAGGAGGAGAGCCCCAAGCTAAGGATTTGCATGTCTTATTAGAGCACACAACCAGGTGGTTTAGCACCACGTGTTGCTCTGCTCTGAAACAAGCAACAAATGGTCACTGCCTCAAATACTCTTGAACTCTGGGCCTGGGCACTGTCCCTTAGCTTTTCACTTCAAGGCTAGCACTCTATCACTTGAACCACTGTGCCACCTCCAGTTTTCTAGTGGTTAATTGGAGATAAGAGTCTCACTGATTTTCCTGCCCAGGCAGGCTTTGAGTTGTGATCCTCAGAGCTCAGCCTGCTGAGTAGCTAGGATTACAGGTATGAGCCACCAGAGCCTGACTTGAGAATTTCTTTAGGTAAGGAAAATGGTTGCTTCAAAATCATCATCCAAATTACTGTAAGTCACTGTACCTGTGATGAACTAATTAGTTTCAAATTAAGCTTCATAATTCTAGGAATCTCATTTCAGTTTGCTTGTAACAGAACATCTTTTATTTTAATTCCAGCTTTAAAGAAAGTAAAATGCAGTTTTTGTTAAAATGCAAACAATGAATTAAACAGTTCACAGAATATAGGTTTAAATATTTAAGTATTTCATACTTTTTACAAGATATTAAGCCAAGTAGTATGGGAAATAGATAAGGCTCCTGCCTTTTGACTTCAGAACATGAAAAAAGTAAGATTGCAAATAAATCAATACAGTTCTAGTGTCATGCTACTCAGCATTTGTAAATGCTAAAATAATGTTAAAAAGTAGAAATTATTAGTAGAGAAGTTCGGGGTACTAGGCTTATAATGTATGTATTGCATTGTACTATATGTATTGCATTGCCATTGCATATATTATATGTATTTTTTACATATTGTATTTTGTTACAAAAAATGCTGTAGATTCACTATTTTAATCTGATGATGTTCATTTTTATCAGTTATGGGGTCTAGGAGCCCAAATCAAAATGTCAAATGTTTTGATTTATTCGTGGCATCTCTGTTTGGCTTAAGTCGTCAATTTTCTCATGGTGTCCTCTTGATGGGTTCACATGACCCTTGTGTTTCTTCTTATGTTTTAGTCTCCTTTACAAAGACATTATTCAGATTTGTTTAGGGCTACCCTAATTCTCTCAATTATTCAGTCATATTTTGATGTACTTTTTAATGCAAAAAAATTATTCCCATGGTAGAAAAAATACCTTGCTAGTTCTGTTTCCTGGCCACTATGAAGTCAGCAACTTTGCTTTATTATGGTGATCAACTAGCCAGCTGACTATAGACTGAAACCTCTGAAACTCTGGCAACATGTGCATTTGGAGGTATGACCTTTCTTCTTTGGATTACCTTTGCCGTGTCCAAAAGATTCAGGTGAAATTTGATAAGGATGTTATCATGTACATTTAAGAAAGTGACAGCAGGAAAATTACAATGTTCTTTTAGAAATGATTCTTTGACAATCAAGTATATGTAAATGTCAAGGTAACACTCCATAAAATGAAGAAATAATTGTTGAGCAAAATAGGTAAAGAAGAACCATCATATGAAATAAAGTGAGCCCAGCTCAGGAAGACAAAAAACTCATGTTATCCCTCATAGATGGAAGTTAGGTGTAAATTATAAGCATACAGGTAATACTAGGTAATACTAGGTAGTACTGTGAAAGATCATAAATGATTCCCAAAAAGTAAGAAAAAAGAAGGGATGATAGTAATGATGATCTGAATTTAACATGAAATAATTCACAAATAATAACTATTATTCTAAAATAATAATTATTATTCTGAACTACACAGAGCTTACTCATTTGAAATTTACATGGATTCTCAATATTACAAAGGTATTACACTTTAAGAAACTAAGTCGGACATTGCAGTTCTCTCATCTGACTGCCAGGATGCTCTCTAGACACTTTAACTCTTTCACTTTAAGATTTAGCATTACCAAGCTATTTGTACTTCCCAGAATATGTCATGATTATTTATGTCATTTTCATAATGTTATTATTTTTATCTCAGTGAGGCAGGTTTTCCTTACCTTATAGAACCCTATTAATTTAAATATTCATTCAATTACAGTCTATTTTAAGTATTTTTAGATTCCATTCTTGCTGGTTAACATAATTTTTAACCCAAATTAAATACTGCTGGTGCTTTAATGGTCATTTGCAGACAAGCACAGGGTGCCAAAAACATTTCAGTTGTTCAATGAATGCTTTCCCAGATAAAGACTGCCTTCTTGGTTTAGCTGTCATATTGTAAAAATGTATAATTTTTTTGTTGTAGTTCTATTTTATTCTATTAGTTTGTCTCAGAAGTAATGGTTCACAGTTTACTACTTTATTTTTCTGTGGAGTTGTGTATACTGTGGTACTTGCAAAAAAGATCAGAATTGTGTATATTTTGTTTATTCCAGTTTTTTCATCCTAGTATATCTGAGTCTGACTATAATGCTTAATACCACAGAAGTCAGAAATATTTATTAATATTTGCTTAATGTAAGGACAATGCATATGTTCTTGTACAATAGACTTCAAGTTTGGGGGCTAGCCATTTACATGAACAAAAAAAATTCTCCTTCAAGAAAACAGACTAGGAATTACACTTGAATCAGAAAAAATGAAGAAGTTAGAAGTAATGAAAGAAATGCTAAGCAGGACGATTTTAAGATTTCTATGTTGATTTCTGCAAATCAAAATACATGCTAACAAGAACAGAAAAATAGTTTATGTTTCCTGCTATGTAGTCCAATTTTTATGTTAATAATTTGGATTGACATAAGGCACAGAGCTAAAACATCATTGATCTAACACTGCATAGCATTATTTTTTACGGTCTACATATAGAATGATTGTAGTTGAGGAAGAGGCTGTATATGGGCTCTGATTTCCAGATACCCAGCTCCACAAGAGCTTTACCATGGAACTCCTTTCTTATTCTTAAATAGGGATCAAATATATTCACAGCACAGGGTACTATGCATTATCATTTCTGTCTCTCTGATGATGAAAACTTCTTTATGGAATCTTAGACTTAGCTACACTTGGAAGTTTTAATTCTAATATTCCAAAATCAAAACATGTCCATAATACATTGGCATTTCTCTAATTTTTCTGTTATTTGTCTCCAGGATTAAATTGTCCTAAGAACAAAATTCAATTGAATTTTGAATGACAGATGTTTGAGGTTGTAATTTGGCATCCAACATTTGTTATTTGTCACAATCATCAATCAATTAATCTATCATTCAAACAATGAAATGCTATTCTAGGTCCAGTACAGTACAATAAGGAAAACATGTGGAATCATAAAAAAGAATATTAACTCATATTTATTTCTTCTTTGTTGAATATAAACCAGATTTCTCTAAGAGTGACAAACCTTTTTGCAAGTTAGTGTTACTCTGCAAAATAAAAGGGTTTGTGTCCCATAAGACTACTTTTAATTTCATCAACATTTGAGTAATATTGAATCTTTTGTTCCTCCAACACAAATACAATTGACACATTCTTTACAAACTTGGAAAACAGCTATTTATAAGATATTGGCTCTCTTTCTTACAGAGGAGTCCCTTAAACTTGGAAACAAAACTTTCAGTACGGAAATACTGAAAAGATATGGAAAAGATATGGAAAAAGATAAAAATACTGAAAAGATATGGAAAAGATAAAAATGAAAATGCATTATGATGTCTACTCTACAGAAAGTATGTAGTTCTCCGAGAATATGGAAAAGGAACATTTTACTTGTGGAGAGAAAGTATTCCTAATACTCCTCAAAGTTGCCAATTAAACTGGACTTTGACAATATGAAACCCTAAAAGTGATGCATGGAATTCTTAACTCTTCAAACATGGACTGGAAGCATCTCTGGCTGAGAAAATGTTGTTTTCCCCCTTCCCCCACCCTTGCTCCATACTATTTGTTTATGAGATGTTCTTTCAAACATGCTATATATATATATATATATATATATATATATATATATATATATATATATATATATATATCTTAACTGAATATAAAATCATATAACCTAAGTTTATAATTTCCCCAAAAAGGAGCTCATTAACTTAATATGTGCCCTGGTACTAATAAGTACAAGAATAGAATATTCACAAAATAAAGAGGAAACTCATTCACTGAATAAAAGATTTGGAGTAGGCAATCATGTCTTTTCTAGTTATACTACCTTAAGTTTTAAAAGGTATTCTTCAATATTAAGATCAGACTTTGTTATAAGCATGACCTCCAGAAAATATTATTCTTGGTCTCAGTAAATTGTTATAGGTTGTTTCTCAGTAAATACTCACTGAATATCTAAAATATTGCTTTAGTCAATTTGTTCTCAACAAAAAAATGTGGAGTTAGTCCCTATGAAGGTGATCTTACTTGGAATACTGCCTTTGAAGATGATAAAGTTCATTAGGTTAGGTTTCAATCTAACATGATTGGATCCCTGTAAGAGTTCCCATGGACAGTAGAATCAGACTTGTGCACAAGGAGAAAGAACATCAAACCAAGATAAATGCAAAAACATCTGTGATACTTTGGTAAGTCAAAGAATGCCAAAGCTTGCCATTCTACCATTTAAAACTAAGACAAAAGCAGTGAGCAGATCATATACCATAGCTCTTGGAAGGAGCCATTTGTACAATCACCTTGATTTTGATCTTCAACTTTTCATAACAACTGTATGATAACAAATTTCCACTCTGTGACTGGCCTTTGAGATATGAAGAATAGGAATACTAAAAACTTTATACAAGTAGCAGCAAAAACATGGTGAGTACTCTTAAGACCTGGAGATCACCAGTTTACCTGTCAATGTTCTCAAGGATTACCTCAATGGCAAAATAGGGACAAATAAAAATACAACTATTTTTTAATGGAGCAGATACGTTGTGGTGCTTTGAAACAGTAGTCTTTGGAAAGGAGTACTGATATTTACACATGAAAAAGCAGTTGACTTTGTATAAATATATATATATATATATATATATATATATATATATATATAGCATGTTTGAAAGGATTATTTTTTAAATATCTTTCAGCTACATAGAGAGGGATAGGAACATATATAAAGAACAAGACTTGAGGACTGGGAAGATGACTCAGTGGTAGAGGGCTTGCCTTTCATGCATGAGGCCCTGGGTTGGATTCCTCGGCACCACATAAGAAGAAAAAGCCAGAAGTGTTGCTGTGGCTCAAGTGGTAGAGTGCAAGTTTTGAGCTGAAGAGCTGTGGGAGAGCGCCCAGGCCCAGAGTTCAGGCCTCGTAACCAACAAAAACAAAACAAAACAAGAAAGAACAAGACTTGATCACAATTTCTATGACCAACAATACAGTAGACGCCAGAGAATGAATGAAGTCACTGCAAAAAATTGCAAGGACAAGTGAGAAAAATATCAGTACTTTGTTTATGCTCCTTCCTAGAAATCATGAAATCATAAAAAATTGTATTTTTTTCTTTTTCCTTTTACAGACTTTCTTGAGCACATTTAACAATTCTTGTGGTATGAATCTCATTTTGCTACTAATTTTATAAAGGTTTTAATGTCCTTATTCTTATATCTTCTTATATCTAATCTATAAAGCTACTTATATTTAATTTATAAATATTAAAGTAAAATATCCTATAGATATAATTTTTTTGAGATGGGGTCTTGGTAAATGTTTATCCTGGTTAGCCTTGAATGTTAACTTCCTAATGTCTTTCTCCTCAGTAGCTAACATTAGAGGACTCCTTAATCTTCTTAAAAATATGCCCTATCAATTAAAATGCTAAACACACATTCAGAAATAATCTTAATATATGCCTTTTGATTCATGAACATTTATTTTCTCTTAAATTTTGCAATGCTAACTGAAGACTATTTGTCCTATTGCATATCCCCTGCTCATAACATAGAAACATTTTATTGTCCACATTATGTGGACAATGTTTTTCTAATTTTACACGGTGATGAATAATACTAATAATATTCAAAACTTTTTTAACTTCCTCTTTATATCTCAAAATTGCATCTGCAATTTTGGGGACAGTTGGTATTAAGACTTTTTCACTTTTTCACTTAAAGCTACAGCTCTAGTGTTTGTGCACCTCTCTCTCTCTCTCTCTCTCTCTCTCTCTCTCTCTCTCTCTCTATATATATATATATATATATATATATATATATATATATATATATAATTTTTTGCTGGTTAATTATAGAGACAAGAGTGTCTTAGACTTGTCTGGCCAGGCTGGATTCAAACCCTCAAGATCCTTAAATCTCAGCATCTTAAGTAGCTAATATTGCAGACATGAAACACTAGCAATCAGCTTTTTGTATATTGTCAAGACTGGAAACAGCTGTATTATCCTTTGTAATTATAAAGCTTAAATGCATAAATATCATTCACATTATTACAACTATGTGATTATGATTCACTGCAGGGACATGCATTTTGATATGAATATATTAAACCCTAAATTTCTAATGCCTTAAGCCCTCTGCTGCTCAAATGGGAATGTTCAAATGGATTTTCTACACTTGACTAATTGCTCAAAACCATGCCTATTTAATTTGTTTCATATTTGGAGCATGCTTTTCTGGTGCTGTTTTCAATTTTTATTTTGAAAATAATTTCTAACTTTAAATATTGAAAAGCTGGGATTGGGGAATGTCACATATACTACCCAGTCATCTTTACTAATGTAGGCAACTTATACAAAGACAATGCAATGATTAAAACAAGAACATTAACATTGATAGAATATGATTAACTAACTGTAGACCTCATTTGAATTTCAGTATTTTCCTCACAAACGAACCTTGTTCTTTCTAAGGATACTAGGAACTATATTGCACTTATTTCTTATTTCTACTCATCCAATATGCCACTTTTAAGCCTGTAAATGTATAACTCTGTAAAACGATAATTTTTTCTGTATTTTTGGACATTTCTGGAGATCCTTTGGAATTGCAAAAATATTCCAATCCTATACTTTTCAAACCCAAATCACACCTAGTGCTCCTGGAATGGTTCGTTTGTTGTTTTACTGGTGGATTTAAAGTTCTGTCCTTCATTTCACATGTATTAACTGGAATTTTTCTGTATAATTGTAGGCCCATTTAAGTATTTGTTATTTCTATTAGGATGGAACACTGGAGACTTATTTTGTTCTTTGGTTTGTAATATACTGTCACCATTATTTGATTACCTTAATGTTTTGTTTATTTCCAATTGGGACTATTACTCTCTTCTCCATGGTGGACATATGTCTTTTTAATTTGACTTTAAACTTTTTATATGTGTTCTGGTCCCAAGGATTGTACTCAGAACCAGAGCACTATCCCACTCTACCATTTGGGCCACAACTCTACCTACGATATTTTGGTCTTTAATTGGACATAAGAGGCTCATGGACTTTCCTGCCCAGGCTGGCTTCAAACCTTGATCCACAGATCTCAGTCTCTGGAGTAGCTAGGATTACTGGTGTGATCCACATGTACCCAGCAGACTATATTTTTTAAATAACTTTATTTCCTTCCTAGAAGTTTGCTTGCTATAGAAGGCACTGCCTTCTCTCTAAAAGGGTAGAAAGGAGTAACTAAATGGTGTCTCCATTCTTTTCTTCTCATTTTTTTTCAGTTCTGATATAGTGTTTAGAAAAACAAAGCACAGCAGTAAATCTTAAAAAATATATTTAAAAGGGGACAGATATTTGAGTTGTTCCTAGATTTTTTTAAGTAACTTAAAATTGTTCAGCATGTGAACTTCAGTGATTTCACTTAGCATTCTATTTTCAAGATTCATTTCAAATTTTAGCATTTATGATAGTTGCTTTGCATTTTCTACTTTCTTCCTTCCTTTCTTTCTTTCCCCCTTCTTTCTTCTTTCCTTCCTTCCATTCTGTTTCTTCTTTCTTCTCCAACTTCCATTCCTTTATCCTCCCCTTTCTTCTTCTTATACCTCCTCATTCTCCTGCAATTTCTTTTTACACTTAGGATTACAGGCATGTACCAGCATATTTGACTATCTTTTCTTCAATACTGGGAATCTAAAGCCTCACATCTTCCCAGGTAAGTGTTCTATCACTGAACTACCAGCCTTGCATTAATATTTCATTCCCTTTACAGTTGGATAATATTCCAATAAATAGAAAACAAAATGACTATAACCCAATGACATTTGACAGAAGAAGAGAGCACAATCTAATATAGCCAATGAATAGGCCCATCACAGCAGCCAGGGCCAGTGATTTATTTCAGTGGAAACATTCAAAGCTCCTGATAGAGAACTACTTGCAAATTTCTATTAGTTATGTAACATCTTTTGAATTTATAAATACATTCTACTATATGATATATATTGGGTATAGCACCAATTCCATGAGCTGAATGTTTGTGTACTCTAAAATTCATAGGTTGAAATGCTACACTTAAAACTAGTTGTTGATGGCTCATGCCTATAACCCTAGTTAGTCAGGATGCTGAGATCTGAGAATCACAGTTCAAAGCTTGGACAAGAAAGTCTGTGAGACTTATTTCCTATTAACAAACAAAATGCTAATGCTCTAGTGAAAAACATTAACCTTAAACAAATTTTCTCTAAGACAGTACACAGGCAATGAATTCAAGCCTCATGACCAGCACACACACACACACACACACACACACACACACACACACACACACACACACACACACACACATTCCTATGCTTCAATGTGATATTCCTATCAACAAGACCTTTCAGAGGTGATTAGTTCATCATATTACTGTTCTTATGAATACTCTGGATGTTCTTTGAAAATATCAGAAAAATAGTTGGGCAATATGGAACATACCCATAATCTCAGTATTTAGGAACAGAGATTGTGAGAATTGCAATTGAAAGATAATCTAAACAACAGTTAGTGAGAGCACACCTCAAAAACAAGCTGAGCATAAGGCCTGGCACAGGCATGCATCCCCCTTCGCAGGAATTACAGGTATGAGGATAGCACATGTGAAATAGCCAGGTCCCATAGGAAAAAATAATAAAAGCAAAGAGGGAGGATGTGATTCAGATATAAGGCACTTGACTAGCAAACACCAAACAATGAATTTTGTCCCTGTATATAAAAAACAAAAACAAATACAAAACAAAAAAACAGAGATTTTCATAGTTCTTTTTTTACCATATGAGAACATAACTAGGTGACTTTGTTTCTGGCTCTCTGATCTTGGATTTCCTAGTTTTAGAAATTTGAGAAATAAATATCTGCTATTTATAAGCCAACCAATTCATGTAATTCTGTTATGACAGTCATGTAGACTAAGACAATCTCATGAAATTCCAGAAAGTTTACATTGAAAGACTCACTAAGGAAAGCTAACCAGATCTATAAGAATATTAATTTAGCCAGCCACAGGTGGTTCATGCCTGTAATCCTAGCTACTCAGGAGGCTGACATCTGAGGATGCTTGTTCAAAGCCAGCCCAGGGAAGGAAAGTCCATGAGACTCTTACTGCTAATTAACCATCAGAAAACCAGAAGTGACACTGGGACTCAAGTGGTAAAATGCTCACTTTGAGCTGAAGAGCTCAGGGACAGCACCCAGACCCACAGTTCAAACCCCACCACCACTACCACCACCACCAACAAAGGAATATTAATTTATCCTAGTTTGTAATAGAATGAAGTTACAGCATAAATTTGGGACTTCTCTACTTTTTTCCATTACAATATGTAAATGAAATCCTTGGATGTTATTGTAGAACTTTTAATGAACTATATGTGACCATGTGCTAGCTGTAATATGTCAGAAAATAACTTGGAAAATGGGTCTTCAACCAGAAATACAGAGCAACCTTGAAGTGCATAGTTTTATCCACTTCAAATCTTTTTGGAAGTCCAATTTCAAATTTCCTCTACTAGGAATTTAGAGTGGCCAATACTGGGGTTGCTCCTGGTGAGCTTGGGAATAAAAACTTGCTCCCCTCCACAAATTATACCAACATCAAATACAATAAAAACAGGGGTTATACCATGGGGGAGGGACATACAAAGCAACAAAGAAATATTTTGTGAATATGTTAGAAACAATAGCAAGAAAGAAAAAAACATTTTAGTCTTTATCTTGGGTTTTCATTTCACCTAACAGGAGGGGAAGGGAGAAAACAAATTGTTTAAATAGGGACACAGGGGGACCCATTGCAACAATGAGATGTACAAGTCATTATATTGAAAAACGAACTTTACAACTTTAGAAGGGGGAAGGAGAGGGTGAACGGGGGGTGGGGGGGGGAAGATGGGATGGGATGGTAAGAGGAAACAAAGGAGGAGGCAACAATGCTTGATAAGAAATGTACGCATTACCTTGCCCATGTAATTGTAACCTCTCTGTACAGTATTTTCACAATAAATTAAAAAAAAACTTGCTGATTTTCTGGCCTAAAATTCAGATTCACTCTTGGTAGATTAGGGGGTCTCATGATTTGACAGATGGTTTAACTTAACAAATCTGGCTGAGTTTGGAATATGAAATGAAGAAATTTCCTTCCTCTGGCTTTCTGATCCTTCAAATCTCATCCTCTCAGACACACCTGCCACTCATGCTCTCAGGAAATCACTGATGTTCACTGAAGATATTTCCTTAGAAAATTTTACGTTCAGGGTTAAGAAAGTTTCACTTATATTTGATATGCTAGATAAGTGTACTTATTCTGACTACTGGGGGATAGAATATAACTATAAGTAATTAATATAACTAGATTAATGCATAGTGACTGAAATGTCTGTGCAGGTCCTTGATATGTTCAATGAGTAGTTCACCTCGTGAAAAGAAAAATGACAGCCCAGCATCAAGGTTACATAGATAATGTGATAGTCATGTAATCATCACGAACAAAATTAATGCATTATAAGCCATCTTAAGTCCTAAATATTTCCTTTGGAGAATTGGTAGCAAATTAACAAGAAAAGAAATTTTGCTTTTCCGTTTAGTTACCTCCAAATTCCAGAGTGTATATGGTACTCTCTTTGGCTTTTTCAGTAACAAGATTTGCATATTCTCTTAGGTCTTCTGAGCTCAGGGGCAGAGTCCACAAAATATGATCATTTCCATATTTAATGGCACACAGCAGGAAATATCCTTGAGCTACAAAGACTTGAAGTTGTTCCAGGCTTCTAGCAGGAGAGCTCACAGAAAAATCACCAGGCAGGGAGTTTTTGTCCAAAAAGGAATGGGGTAGTGATAAGGCTTTCTTAAATTTACACTACAAATTGGAGAATCTTGGTAGAATCAGAATTTGGCCAAATTTACTATAGTAAGGAAATAAAATGTGAGAATATGCACACATTATTTCCTTTAGATAAGTACATTCTATAATGCATATGAATTAACATACATGGTATTAATACACAGATATTTGTCCTCAATTTCATACATTTAGTGCAGATACAAAATTCATTAGAACTACTTTGTTTTATAAATCAAACTGAAAAGTTGTGTTTATTCGCTTTTGTTTTTATTTTTTGGTTAGTCCTGGGGCTTGAAGTCTGGGCCTGGGTGCTGCCCCTCTGCTCTTCAGCTCAAGGCTGGTGCTCTAGCACTTGAGCCTCAGAATCACTTCCAGCTTTTTATTCTTATGTGGTGCTGAGGAATCCAACCCAGGGCCTCATGCATGCAAGGAAAGCACTGAGCCACCTTCCCAGCCCCATTTCTTGATTCTTTTAAAATACTTTTTAAAGTAAGTGGCTGTCTACCTAGCAAACACATACACAAAGTTTCCAAACCCCTAAAGCTTTTAATCTAAGTTTAGCACTTAGTTCTAGGAAAATGGTTATTTTTTTCCTCCTAAAACAATCCCAAATAAATCTTGAATATTAAAAGCAGAAAACAATCTCTGTGGTATTAAAACTTCACAAATTCCAAGCTCCAAAAGATATAATTAGCATTAAAAGTATTTAGGAAAGTTTTGAAGTATTTGTTTTTATAAGTATTTGTTTGGCCTCCCTTTTTAATCCTCCTACATTTGTTCCCAAACTCAGGGATTCCAAACATGTACTAAAGTAAAAGTGGCTCATCAAATGCCTGAGTCAGCTTTTCATTGCTTTGAATAACAACTGAGGAAATCAAGTGAAGGGAGGAAAAATTTCTTTTGGCTCATGATTTCAGTCTGTGATCACCTGGCTCCATTGCTTTGGGGTCTTGATAAGGCTGACAATGAGCTAGGGAAGCATGTGGTAAGGAGGGAAAAGTGGTCAACTGATTTTTGACAGGAGGCAGAGAGACAAGTAGAGCAATCAGGGTACAGTGCACTCTTGAAAAGCACACCTTGATCACCCATTTTCTCCAACCAGAGTCCATTTCTTTTTACAAACTTGTATTAGTTCTATCAAATTGTGAACTGATCAACAGATTATGCTACCAAGTAGAAAAAAGTTCTCACTATTCAACTGCTCCCCCAAAGCCACGGATGTGGCAACAATCCATTAGCACATGAGCTTGTGGAGACATTTCATTTCTTTTTTTCGTTTCCTTCCTTCCTTCCTTTTTCTTTCTTTCTTTCTTTCTTTCTTTCTTTCTTTCTTTCTTTCTTTCTTTCTTTCTTTCTTTCTTTCTTTCTTTCTTTCTTTCTTTCTTTCTTTCTTTTTTTCTTTTGTCAGTCACGTGGCTCTAGGCCTTGGCACTGTCCCTCAACTCTTCAGCTCAAGGAGAGGGCTCTACCACTTGAGCCACAGTGCCACTTCTGGTTTTCTGGTGATTAATTGGAGATTAGAGTCTCATGGATTTTCCTGCCTGGGCTGCTTTTGAAACACAATCCTCAGATCTCAGCCTCCTGAGTAGCTAGGATTACAGTTGTGAGCCAAGGGGACCCAGCTGAAACATTTCATTTCTAAACCGTGACCATGAAGACTCATCACTGCAGCCTACAGAAAACCATGGGAGTCAGCACATATTAGCTCCAGTCCTAACACTGAGCTGCTATGTCTATTCAGGAGAATGCTTGCTTTTCATCATTCTGGATCTTAGTCTTCAGTGCCCCTAGCCCCCACGCCCGCCTCGCTCCCTGTTTGTCTTAAATTACATCAAATCTATTTGTAATTCAAGCCTTTTCCTGAAGGAAACAATTTGAAAAAATCACTGAAGTACTGTGTCATCATCAATAATAAGCTGAGATTATTTTAACCCTTTTCATATTGTTTGTCTTGTCTTGGTTTTATTTTTAATTATTATTGAAGACAATATATGTTTTTAGTTAGATGAAATTTCATGAATTGGATATACCTGTGTAACCCCCCCTCTCACATCAAGAACAGAGTTATTATAATTCATTCTGAGCCCATTAAGAAAACTTGACTAAGGGTGCCAGTGGCTCATGCCTGTAATCCTAACTAGTCAGGAGGCTGAGATCTGAGGATTGCAATTCAAGGCAGGCCCAGGCATTGAATATTTCTCATGTTCTCTTAACTTTAAATTGCCCAATAGCTAACAATCTAGAATGATTTACCATCTCCAAAAAATAAAATTGTTATTTATTTATTTATGTATTTATTTCTGTTTTGCAATGAAGAAGGCGTCCCAGTCTACAAAATGAAAAATGATCTGGGATTCTCATGTATCTTCATCAATCTTTCAATCATTTAAAAAAAATGCATTTCTTTATAAATCCTCAAATATTTATTTTTTTCCAAATGTAAACACCTGGATCCTCAGGGATGGAAGTCTCTTACATTAGAGTCATTTATTAGTTGAAAATTATTTGCCTGGGTCTCTCAGTTTTTTAATTAATATTTTTTATTGTGAAAATACCGTACATCTCTGGCATAGGACTGGTCACTGGAACACTAAAACTGCTCTCTATACAATACAAGAGCTTGTTTAGCCTCCAGCGTCTCCTCTAGCTTCTCCTCTGCAACCTTCCCGGAAGTCCCGGGGGTTACAATTACATGAGCAAGGTAATGAGTACATTTCTTACCAAGCATTGTTGCCGCCTCCTTTGTTTCCCCTTACCATCCCTGCCCTCCCATCTCCCCTCGTGCCACACCCACCCCATCCCCGCCAAATTTGTATAATTCGTTTTTCTATATAACGTCTTCTACATCTTATTGTTACAATGCATCCACCTGTACTCCTATTTAAACAATTCTTCTCCTTCCCCTCCACAATTTATACCAACAACAAATACAGTGAAAGCAGGAGTTATACTGTGGGGGAGGGATATACAAAGCAACAAAAATCATCTCATGAATATGTTAGAAACAATAGCAAGAAGAAAAACCATTTGAGTCCTTATCTTGGGGTTCATTTCTCCTAACATCATCTTATCTGACCTTTTCTGCTTGACTCAGACATATACTAGTTATAGCAAATAAGGGAACAATGAGACCTATGTTTCTTTGGACCTGGCTTACTTCACTTAATATAATCTTTTCCAAGTCTTTCCATTTCCTAACAAATGAGCAATGTCATTCTTTCTGATGGAGGCATAGAATTCCATTGCATACATATACCACATTTTCTTGATCCATTCATCTATTCATTCTTTCTGATGGAGGCATAGAATTCCATTGCATACATATACCACATTTTCTTGATCCATTCATCTATTGAGGGGCATCTGGGTTGATTCCATATCTTTGCTATTGTAAATAATGCTGCAATAAATATAGTTGTGCTGGTAGATTTCATCTGGTCTTGTTTGTGATCATTTGGTTAAATGGCCAATAGTGGGATTGCTGGGTCATAGGGGAGATCTATGTGGAGTCTTTTGAGGAAACTCCATATTACTTTCCAAAGTGGTTGAACAAGTTTACACTCCCACCAACAATGCAGTAGGGTTCCCTTCTGTCCACATCCCCTCCAGCATCTGTTGTTATTAGAGTTCTTGATTATAGCCATTCTAACTGGGGTGAGGTGGTATCTCAGTGTTGTTTTGATTTGCATTTCTTTTATGGGTAGGGAGGTTGAGCATTTCTTCATGTGTCTATTGGCCATCCTTCTTTCCTCTTCAGAGAAGTTTCTCTTTAAGTCTTTCGCCCACTTATTTATTGTGCAGTTGTTTCTTTGAAGATTTGTGGTTGGGGGATTTAATTTTTTGATTTCCAGAAATATTGTAGATATGAGACCCTTGTCTATTGTATGGCTAGTGAAGATCTTCTCCCAATCCTTGGGCTTTCTATTGATCTTGCTAGCTATGTCCTTTACTATGCAGATGTTCTGCAATTTTCTGCAATCCCATTTGTCCAACCTTTCTTTGATTTGTTGTGTTTCTGCGTCTCTAAGAAAATTTTGGCCTGTGGAGGACCTCTATGTTGAAAACTTTAAAAACCTGAAAAAGGAAATCAAAGCAGAACTTAGAAAGTGGAAAAACCTCCCATGCTCCTGGATTGAAAGGATCAACATTGTGAAAATGGCAATATTTCCCAAGGCTATCTACCAATTCAATATGATACCTATCAATATTCCAACCTCATTCTTCAAGGAAATAGAAGAGGAAATCCAAAAATTCATATGGAACAATAAAAGACCCCGAAGAGCAAAAACAATCCTTAACAGAAACAACAGTGCTGGAGGAATATCAATACCAAATTTCAAACTCTACTACAAAGCCATAGTACTCAAAACAAGAACAGACCTCAGGACCAATGGAATAGAATTAAAATCCCAGAAAGGATCCACAGACCTATCGCTATCTAATGTTCTATAAGGGAGCTAAAAATTAGAATGAAAGAAAGACAGCCTCTTCAGTAAATGGTGCTGGCAAAACTGGTTAACTACTTGTAGAAAACTAAAGCTAGATCCATATATATCACCATGCACCAGAATCAGCTCCAAATGAATCAAAGACCTCAGAGTCAAAGTAGACTGAAAACATTACAGGATGGAATAGGAGAAACTCTAAGTCTCAGTTTTATTTTTTTGTCTCTCATCTAGTTTGTTTCTGGTATTGTTATATTGGTATTGATATTGTGTTGGTATTAACATAGTGTAATTCAATATTCAATATGCTTTATTTGTTTAGATAGTGTTGCTTCATTACTTAAATTGCTATGCATCTATTGCCAATCTTCAAGAAGTAAGCAATAGTTGTCTTTTCAATTTTTATCAGTTCCTCAGTTTTCTGGGGTATCTTATTAAGAATTGGTTTATAAATTAGAAATATCATGAAATTTCTTCCTAAACCAACATTCTCTCATGGCCTTTCCCCCCCCCCATTATATTTTCTAAGCCTCTTTCATATTTTTGAGACTTCACAGGTATTTTTTAAGGTAAGGATATCTTAAATCAAGTTTCTAAGAAAGATTTCATGGTAGATTAAATCTTTGAGCTTGAGCATATGTGGAAATATATTCATTCTGCATTTTTTATTGCTTATCTGGCTGCACTGAATATAGTAGGTCAAAAAAATCTCATTTCTTCACATTACACTCTATTTAAAGGAACTCATTTTGTTATTTTTCTTTTTATGCAACTTTTGTTTTCTGAGTATACATTTGCTTTTTGTTCTATATGTCTATTTTCTGTATTTATGTTTGATTGTATGTGTATTATTTATATTTATTTGATAATGTACGAATTTAACAACTCTTTTTCTTGCTACAACCTAACACTTTAACTTCCTCTTTCTCTATTTTTGGGCTTTATAACTGAAGTAATTTCCTGCACTATGAATATTCATAACATTTTTGTGGTGAATATTTATTTTCAAGAGCTCTTTCAGCTTTTAAAATCATATTTTCCCATCGCACCCTATTCTTTCTTTATAAGCACAATATTTACCCTCAGTTCTGTGACATATTACAGGTATGATTATTTACTTCTGTTTCTTGTATAGTATCTTTCTTACATTCCCTGTGAGGAGAGGTTATTCAGATTAATTTATTATTTCAAAACTATCAAGTTGTATTTAACTCTTAATCCATATGGCAGACAAAAACACTAAACAGCTCTCTAGTTGTTTCCTTTGTGTGGGTAGGAGATCGTTGAAGGAGCAGTTGAATTGACTTTGTGTTTATATTTGTATATGTGTGTGTGTGTGTCCCTCTAAAGTGTCAATATACGCACTCTTTTCTCAGAGACTAGTCAGATTACCTAAAGAAAAAATTTTGATCCTATTGAAAGCAAGGAAAGGAAGCAATTTAGGGCATCACCCTTTGGCATATAGATTTTTCTTTATTCAGTTTGTTGTTTTAATAACCCAGTCTCCTATCTTTCTCACTACTATGCACAAAATACCAGTTGTGTGGAGGGGGCAGGGTCTTAGTGTGACCCATTCCCTCATCTTCCTTACACCTGTGTTTCATACATTGTGGTCCGCACAATTTATAAACATTTCCAGGACTCTAATTATTTTAGGTATTTGTGTTATAACTTTCTCTATAATCCCCTCTCCATTTCTTCTTTTACACAATGTGTTGAAATAGATCCTTTACTGCTTCATGTTCTCCCCCACTGTAACTTTGTCAGTATTGCATGCTTATTGGGAGTGCACTGTGTTTCGATTACTTTTATTCACCAATATCGAGAAAGCGTGTGGTATAAAGCAAGTAGCTTAGAGGACCAGTTAGATTTAAAGGGACTGATGACTGAAACCAGTATTAATTCACTAACTATGGGTTTTACAATAACTTACAGTTATACAGGTAAAATTTATGAGATTTACAGGTTTTTTTCAGAATTTGATATAATTAAATATTTTCCCTTGAGTATGTGTGTGTGTGCGTGTGTTTTCCTCTCCCTTGTATAATGATTCTTTGTCTCTTGTTCAAAATATTGATACAGTCCACATTGGATCATTATTTCTCCTCTGAGAGCTTCTGTGGGCAAGAAGAATTAGTACTGCTCTTAAATATTTGTCTGTATTTATGAATAAATAAATTGATTTGTAAAAGGTTTTATGACATTGAAAATGGAAACTTAATTTTGATTTTCAGTCCTAGGTCCCAATGTACTGATACAGAATAAGAATTCAGTGGTATGTATTAAGTTGAAATTAACTGAGTACCTTCTTCCAGTAACAATGGAAATGAGTAAAAAGACATATGTTGAAATTTCTACCAGTTATTTAAGATATTTCAACTTAATCACAAAGCCCAGAAAGTTTAGTTTTTATACCCCTAAAGGCTTCTGTTGAGAGTTTTATTGAACTGAAGGAAAAGTGTGTTTTTCTAACAAAAGAAATATGGACAGCTGGGCACCGGTGGCTCACACCTGTAATCCTAGCTACTCAGGAGGCTGAGATCTGTGGCTCATGGTTCAAAGCCAGCCCAGGCAGGAAACTCCGTGAGACTCTTATCTCCAATAAACCACTAGAAAATGGAAGTGGTGCTGTGGCCCAAGTGGTAGAGCGCTTGCTTTGAGCTGAAGAGCGCAGGGAAAGTGCCCAGGCCCAGAGTTCAAGCCCCACAACCGACAAAAAAAAAAAAAAGAAAGAAAGGAGGAAAAAATGGAGGAAAGAAACAAAGAAAGAAAGAAAGAAAGAAGAAAGAAAGGTAGGAAGGTAGGAAGGAAGGAAGAAGGACAAAGAAGAAACAAACTGTCCTCTCATATAGTGGCAAAAATATATTACATCAGAACTGGCATCTTAATTGAATTTATTCATTAGTTTTAGATTATCCAATTTTCCAATTATCCATTTTCATGAACAACCATGTGGAAAGCCAGTGCCAACCTATTTTCAATATCAAAATTTTTCATTAGATACTCCAGTAAATGAGATTTATCAGTTTTCCTTAGTGCATTTTTATGTATACTTTACAAGCACACACATTTTCTATGTACATTTTCTATGTACATTTTACACACACACATGTGTACATGCACGTACACATCACTGAAGTATTTTTTAATATTACTAATGTGGCCTAGGGTTAGATGTTGCACTGTATTTTAAAGGAAGGAGGGTTAATCGTTTCATAGAAGCTTGGAGAAATTCTTTCTCCTATTCTTAGATGATTTTTATGTTTCATACTTCCAGTGAAAATTTACTTTTATAGAAAAAAATGATTCATTGTAGAAAATGTCTTTCTGTTTGAGGATACAAGGGAAAAATGAGTTGGTGAATGAAAAATAATTTGTTCTTCTGTCAACCTTCAAAGAGGTGATTTTTCTCCAGTCTGGTTGACCATGAATTTTATTTTGACTCAGCTCTATATCAAGTACAGGCCAAAGTGCATTGCTTTTTATCTTTTGCCTCTTTGCTTTAAAAAATGTTTTAATTGCATTACTGTCCCTTGTTACTGATATGAAATGAGAAAGTCATCATGACTTGTGGGCTGAATTACTGTGCTTATACTACTATTGATGGCAGTAGTTATAATCTTGCTGGTTGAATCCTGAAAGTGGCCTGATGCACCCAGGCACATGAGATTATGTATATACTACTGCAGGAATTTTAGTAAATAGAATAATAATAATATAAAAAGCCCTTGCTCCCAAGTGAGTTGGAAACAAATTTCATGTCAAACAAACATGTGTGTTCTCGATGCCAGAGAGACCATGGTGAAGAATGGTGGTTGTGATGAAAGATTCTATAGTCAGCAACACTGCTATGCAGTTAGCCTTTTGGTGTGAGGAAGTCTCAACTTTATTCTTTCAGTATTGAAATAATATAGGGTTATTTAGCTGATACTGTTTGAGTTTCAACATAGGTTGACTTTTGCATAAATTTATGCTGGCAACACACTGAGTTTTAGGAATATTATATATATATATATTATATATATATATTTCTGCATTTTGTGGATGTCTGAGTTTTTTGGCACTTAGTACAATTAATGACCTACGTGTTGCATTCTCTCTATAAAGGTTTCTCCACGCCCCACAGATTGAGTAGAAAATAGGACATCTGGGTTACATGTCCTATTTTACCTACAGTGAAACAGCGAGGATGTCTCGTCACTAGAGGGCAGCCATTATCTGTTATAGTCTGGAAAGATCCCGGATACCCAGGATCCAAATCCTGATGTGAAGGCATGATTTGGAATCAGTGAACTGCTTGTCAGCTAGGCTTATTTTAGAAAGAGGACACTGTCATCCATGTTTAGACAACTGATCAGAGATGATTTGATTAAAAGGAAAAGCAAACAGACATTTGCAATACAGTCTGAGTAAATTATATGTAAATAATCACTCTAGTTCGGGGGGTGGGGGCGGAGAAAAAAAAGAAACGTCAGTTTTCATACACATAGATTGACTTCATATTCATTTCTGTTTGCTGTTGTCCCTAGGAACCAACATCCCAAGCAAAGATAATAAGTCACTGAACAAATTAAGTGCAGTGTGATAACGGGGTGGCTTATTTTTCTTTTTTTTCCCCAAATGTAGCTAACTTTGGAATGCACACACATCTACTGGAAGTTGTGAAAATCATAGGTAAATGAACAATTCCTATCAACAAATGTTATTCAGATTTTGTAACTGGAATCAATGTACTACATGTTAACTTGAGAAAAAGAGTGCTGCCAAGGAAGCTAACACTTGGTAAAATTGAAATCATTTGCCTTTAAAGAGATAGCCATGCCCAGAAGTTGTGAATGAAAGTTAAGTGCTAATTCGTATGATCTGGACATTTCAGCATCTATCCTTTCATTTGGAAATAGTAACCCTTCTACTTAAATGTCATTTGCAGGATCTACTGTTTCTGGTTGAGGTGAGCAAACACAGTGGTCCATGGTTTTTCTCAGTGCCCCTGTTAGGACCCTCACTGGAGGTGATCTTTATTACCTTGTACAGTATATTGAAGAATAATATGAAGGTTGAAGACAGTATTCTATTAAAGAAGTTATATTTTAATCTTGCATTCTGTATTTCACAGCAAATAGCGAATCACAGAAGGAGTAGTAAAAATGAAAACATACTACCATTTGTAAAGTAAAAACATTACTCTAGATATATGCTTTGTTAATATTGTCCCATGGCAACACGGAGATAAGTTTTTCTTCAAAAAATAAATAAATCATAAATAGATGAATGATGTTAACCTTAGCTTCATGTAAAGGCTGCATTTTGAATATATACATAGATATATAGCATTATATACTATATATAAATGTAGCATAATAACTTTAAAAGGTATTATATCATCATTTTATACCATGCCTTTAAATGCTTTTATTTCTTTCAGATGTTAATAGGTGGCTCTCTGCTTCCAATTTTGAAAATGCTACAAGATTCATAGTAGCACTTGGGTATTTTCTATTTCTTCTAATCAGCATTCACTGAGAGTAGCAAAACACTTATGTGAGTAAGGGTTGGCAAAGTTTGTAAGAGCCACCGGTCTCATGAATGCACATTAAATTTCAGATATCTATGCCTGACAGAAATAGTTCTCTTGTCATGACCTACCTGTAGGGGTTTGTTGCTTTGTTCCACTGACAATTTTACACTTTATAATCCTTTGTAAAATGTATCAAATGCAAGAGTAATGGAGTTAGAAACTTGTAAATGCTATTTACTTTACTAAGCCAAATTTTTAATTCATTTTGTAGTTTACAGTTTCCAGCATACATTTGAGTATATTTTTATACACTTGCATTCACATTAAATATGCCAAATTCCAAGAACAATTAAAGTTATTTAAGTTCTTCAATAGTTGGGGATGCAATTTAAATTGAAAAGAGCCCTTAACCCTGTTGATACTGTATTTGATTTTGATAACTTGGGTATTGTATATACGCTTATCTGAATTAGGAAAGGGAAAGAGAACAATGAAATGGTGAGACAAAGGGCAAAGGGGGAACCAATACAATGGCAATACTCACAAGACACTATGTTGGAAATGATATGTACAACTTGGGACAGGGAATGGGGGGGGGAGAGGGAGAATAATGAAGGAGGGGTTAACAAATTCAACAAGAAATTTACTCAGTACTTTACTTATGTAACTGTAACCCCTCTGTACATCACCTTATAACAAAATTAAATTTAAGGAAAGAAAAGAACCTTTTAGGTGATGGTAAATGACTTGACTTCAATCCTGGTATGTTGTAATGTACAGTGTGAACTTGGACTAGACACTGACTCTTCATTTAACCCATTTCTTTATTTGTACAGAGAGGTCAGCTAGACTGGCTGGTTTTGTAGGTCCATTCTGACTCTGGTGTTTGTGCTTGTTTTTTACACTTATTTGATTTCACTTTAGGAATAGTTATTTGTACACTAACAACATTCCCCTCCTAGAACAAAACTTTCATCCTACAAAGGCAGGAACCTCTCTGTTGTCATATCGTACAAAACAAAGGAATCAACATGTAACAGCTGGAGAAATGAAAGTGGGGCATGGGAAGTTGGTTGAATTCTGGAAACAGACAATTTTTTAGTGTTTCCTGCAATTATCCATCAACATAGAGCAATACCTAATACATGATGGAAACCAGCCCTTTTATCAATGCTAAAATGGAAGATAGGCAGTGTTGTTTTTTAGTGTCAAATTACTCCATGTATTAGACTAAAAATCTACACATAGATCTTGATGGAATCTACATCTTGGATTTGGGGGGGGGGTTGTTTGCTTTTTAGGCATCAAAGATCTTTGTATTATTTTTGTTGTTGTTTAGGATTTTCAATCTACAATAGCCCAGAAAAGCTAGAACTCTTCTCTAAAGAATTCCATTTAACTAACTTTCTTTATATATCTGTTATTGTCTAGATATTCTGATCTTTAAATAGATTTATCTCCACTGAATAAAGCTAACACATGTAGGCCATTCATTGAATTTTTGTATTTGTTAACAATAATAATATCTCATATCTATTTTAGAATTTCTTCCTGTATAATTCCTAGAGATGAATTATACAAACATCAGGGCAAAGAAAGCATCCAGGTGCCTTCTAACATTTCATCTAAAAGCTCAATTCATAGAAGTCTTTTTATATATAGAAGAGATATGACATACCCTTTTACATTACATTGGCGTCTTAATTTTCAAGTATTTTACACATTAGATAAAATGGAAACATTTTTGTTTCAATTGTTCTTATTCCAATATAAGAACAAATAAAAATATTTCATCCAGAAAGTTATTTAAACCTATAATAAATTGAAAATGGCTTTTGGAAACTAACATGACCAATCTTAAATTTCATCGCTTCAATTTTTCTTAGATTCTTGGGTCTTTATGTAAGGGACTGTGGCCTAGGCTAGGGACTTTGTCGCTTCATTTTGTATAAATGGCAAACAAAAGCATTACTTATGTAGTCCTGGAAATCGTACCTGTCTGAAAGGATGACCTTCCCAAGCCATTGATTTTTTTTCCTGTGAAACTCTTTGCTGCTCTGGCCATAAGGTTTAAGATACCACTCAAGATTCTGACGACCAACCACAGTGGCCCATCTGTCTGCTAAACCATCTCTAGTACCCTCCTTTGTGTTATTTTCCCCTTATTTTCTGTGACACTCTGAAGGCCTTTTTATAACTCTGAGAGCATTCACACATGGGACATAGGGGACAGTTTCTTGTCTATTCTTATTTGATGTGGCTGAGCTTGTCCTGGAGTACGTTTCTGCTCCCTAGAGATAACCCACCTGCTGAGACCTGTCTCAAAGGAGAGAATAATCTACGTAGTCTTAAATTGATTGGACTAAGGTTTAAATGCTGAAGCAACCCTGGCACACCGAGACACTGTACTCCTGACCTTCAAGCTGCTAAGTCTGTGAATGTCTTCTGAGCTGCTGTTGGTGTCAGAGAGACTTGGTGAGGATGAGAATTTTTAATATTTAGAAAATTTAGTTCAATTTCAGAATTATGCTTTTTGTTATTGAAGATTTCAGAAATTATCACAAAACAGAGCTTTTGTTTATTACACTGTAGAAATATATGCATCATGATGCTTATTACTACTATTATTATTATTAAGATTTGCACTATGAATGAGTTTTGGATGCTCACATGTATTCTGTTTCTTTGAGTTTCAGAGCATTTTGTTGTCAGAGTATGATCTCCATCAACACAATGGCAGATAACATCTAGCATTCACCATGTGTTGCTTACTGTGCTAAGAACCTTCTGTGTCCTTATTTAATTTTCATGGTTACTATGTACTATTTAATCCAAACAATAGTTTTATTGCTTTCATTGTTATTCCCTTTATATAGGTAAAGTATACCTAGATAGGTTAGGATGTAGCTTAAAGCCAACATACATTACGATTAGCAAAGAACAATTTCAAACCATTGCTGCCTTCACGGTTGTCCTCGAACCTAGGACAGCCTACTGTTTATCCTTGAATATTTGCAAGGTAGGGATAAAAAATACATCATTAACATGGAAATAAAGTTTTCAGAAACAGATTTTAAGGGTTAATGAGACAGTTAGGGTCTCTGACACAAGAACACCTGCAGCTGTTTGTTATTCTTAGATTACCTGATACAATGCAGACACTTAATAAATACAGAGTAAAAATAGCACTGGGGCTTATTAAGGGGCAAGATGCAATCACTAGCAGTCACTCATTTGAGCCTGTTAAAATGTGACTCATTACAAAAAAAAATCTATATGGTAGATCAAGAATCTTAAAGGCACTGGCATAGAGTTAGGCATCCTGAATTCCAGTTTGGTGACAACCACTTACTCCTTTCAAAACTAGATCCAAATTATTTGACAATTGTAAGTTTTAGTGATGATAGTAATCTTGCCCACCATACTAAGTTATTGTTAGAATTAAACAAAACGTTTCATATGTCACATTTAAAGAACATTTGACAGGCCTATCAGAAATTCACTATAAACATCAGCTATTGGGATGAATTATTTTGGTGTTAGAAAGGTCTTGGTTGGATGAAAAGGGATACTAAAAGTTGCACAGCCTTTATTAAAACCAAGAGAAAAATCCCTGACTACAAAATAAGTGAAGACTTCCACCTTTGCTAGAAGAGAAGATAACATATTACTTCACAGAAATATCTTTTTTTGAGCCAGTGCCAGTGGCTCACACCTGTACTCCTAGCTACTCAGGAGGCTGAGATCTGAGGATAGCAGTTCAAAATCACCCCAGGTAGGAACGTCTGTGACACGCTAATCTCCAATAAACCACCAGAAAACCACAAGTGATGCAGTTGCTCAAGTGGTAGAGTGCTACTCTTGAGCTGAAGAGTGAAGGGACAGTGTCCAGGTCCCACGACCAACCAAAACAAAAAATAGATAGATAGATAGAAAACTACTAGAAAACTTCTAATTTTTAAATTTCATATAGTAATTTAAATTTATCTCACTGTAGATTCTAGCCATTAATCTAGAGTTTCACATGCTACATCAATATTCACGTTAAGACAGATTTTCAAACATTCAAAAAGCTCTCAATTGTTTGTATAGTTCCCTATTCCCATTTAAGGAGACACATATTCAATTATGTTAGCCATTTCTCCTAAGATAAGCCGTGGAGTTCCTTTCCCTTACTGATTGTCATTCTTAGGGGACGTGTTTCAGATGGGAATGTTCATGCTAAGATGTTAGATGGGGAGTGAGAGAAAAGAGTCTAGCTGGAGCCTCCTTTCTGAACAGAAATGAAATCTGTATTCACATTGTAGAAACTAGTATCAATACAATCTAAAAGGTATTATATGTTGATGACCAGGCAGAAATCCAGTCAGTTGAGACTTCTGAGCATTTTGCCACTAAGCTGCTTGTGAATCTCTGTGCATACTTTCATTGATTTCCATTGCATTTTTTCAGTTTTATTATTCAAACATGTCGTTACTTTCATATTAAAATTCTGCCAGAATATTAGCTTTATCTTCACTATTTATAATATATTTACTAAGCACATTCTTTTATTTTTTACCTGTTTAATAAAAGAATGAAGAAAAAATCAGAACTCACATAATGAAACTGAAACAAGAACTGAGGGATTTTTTTCCCTGGTGGAAATCCATTCATTAATCAAAAATAAATCACTTCTGGTTTCTTCTCAAGCAGAAAGTATTATAATGCAATGTGTCTTTGATTTGGCCATATTATTTCTAGGATTGTTGCAAATATAAAAACACAATTACTATATATGCAAAGGAGTCCTCTTTTGGGGGATTTTAGACAGTGAAGTTGCATATTTTGTAGAGCTTAAGATCTAAAATTTGTGAGAAGCTTATCTAAAAATCCTTGAATATGAGAATCACTGTCACCACAGAGAGATGCTTATACTGTGATTTTTGCAAAAGAACTAAAGTTCAATTAAAAACATAATGATACTGTATTATTTGTAAAGAAACAGCATTACCTGGAGAAGAATATATTTAGGGAAATGGGTCAAGCCCAGAGGAACAAAGGATGCATGTTTTCCTTTATTAGTAGAAGCCAGATTTACTTACAAACTTATAAGTAAATATGTTGAGCAGTATGCAAAAATATATAAATATATTATCTGAAAGATGGTAGATTCAAAGGAGAACTCAAATGGCTTAATTCCTTAGAAAGGCAACGTCAAAGTTCAACAAAATAAAAGTCAGAAAATTAGTCTTTGAAAGGGCTGAGGTGGGGTCAAGGGGAAAGAAGTAGAGGAATGAAGAGGAGATGAGGCCAGAATACAGCCAAAAATTCAATCTATGTCCTACAAGATTAAGAAGAGTGAGGGAAGAAGTAGGTATTGGGAGGGAATGGTGAGAATGTTAACATTGATCAAGATGTATTGTATTCATAAACTACTTTGTTAAATGGCAACTCCTTTATCCAAGTACTTAAATGAATAAAAATTAAGAACAAATTTTAAAACTTTAAAAAGGAAAAGAAAAATGACTAAGGTGTCCTTTCTTATGTCATCCATGAACACATTGATAATTCAGGCTCAGTGGAACTAAATTACCAAAAAAATGGCAATCTTTTCCTTATTCTGTTTCCTCATGTCTTCACAAGGAGCATTAAGTAACTTTAATGAGCAAAATAATTTACATATGTTAATATATAGATTTAAACACAAACACAAACATAAAATGCATACTTACACACATTCACACATTTACTAGGTCCAGTTACAGGAATAAGTAATGAAAAAAGAGAACATTTGTAATAATTATTATATGTCTAGGGTAGTAGTATCAGAGGATCACAATAGCTCAATAACTATGTACATATTACCATATAAAATCATGCTCATCGACATGAACTCCAAGATATGGAAACAAGAGGTGTTTTTTTTTCATTTCATTTTATTTATTTATTTTTTGTGAACATACTGTACAGAGGGGTTACAATTACATGGGCAGGATAATGCATTCATTTCTTATCAAGCATTGCAGCCTCCTCCTTTGTTTACCCTTCACATCCCTTCCCAGCCTCCCCCCCCCAACCAATCCCCTCCCCCGCCCCCCCCCGCACCAACGTTGTAAAGCTAGTTTTCGACATGACAACTTGTACTTCTCATTGTTACAACAGGTCCACCTGTATCCTTAAACGACTTGTTTTTCCCCATGTCCTCCACAAGTTATACCGACATCAAATATAGTGGAAGCAGGGGTTATACTGTGGGGGAGGGACATACAAAGCAACAAAGAAATAATCTTATAAATGCGTTAGAAACAAATGCATGAAAGAAAAAAAACATTAAGATACATATCTAAGGGTTCATTTTCCTAACATCACATTATCTGACCTTTTCCACTTGACTCATATGTTGTTGTTTTTTTTTTAATGTACTGTGTGAGTTATTTTTTCTTTCTTTTTCTTCCCAGTTTGATTCATCCCCTGTTGTCACTGTCTTTGATTTTGGTATCCTATGTTTTATGTATACATTTATCTGATTTGTGGAGGGAGAGGGGAATTACAAAATGGTGAGACAAATGACAAAGGGTCAACCAATGCAACAGCCATACTCACAAGACACTATGTTTAAAATGAACTTTATAACATGGCGGGGGTGGGGAATCAGGGGGAAAGAGGAAAGTGGGAGAAATGAGGAGAGGAGATAACACTGTTTGACAAGAAATGTACTCATTACCTTACTTATGTAACTGTAACCCCTCTGTATAAGACCTTTGGTGTAAAATAAAATATTATTTAAAAAAACAATTGATTAATATATACTCATTTGAATATATGCAATATTCGAGCTTGCATAATGATAGTGTGCAACTTTAAAAAATATAGAATATAGGTTTAAGAATCAAGGATATTAATGATGTCTATTTCTTATGATGTGACAAACATTTCATGAAATACTGAATTGTTTAATAACAATTATATTTGGCCTACAAGGTTTGACTATATATAAATTTTAATCATTTTGAGAAATGACAGGTAGATAGTAAGGTGACAGATTTATAACACTTAGAAACTTAAAACAAAATATGAAGAATTGTTAAACTACAGCTTGAAGAATCCAGGTGAGTCATAATAGGAAAACAAAATACTGTGGATGGGATAGAACGTTATATGACAAGTAAGCATGTATGTGTGTAACCAACTAAACATCAGACCAACTGGGCCACGCTAAGACTATGTGATCTGAGAACTGAAAAATTAAGAATGCCCTAAGAATGGCTAGCTGTGGGGCAACTACATTGTAAGTAGTAAATTTTGTAGAAAAGAGAAAATGCAGAGTTGTTTTAGGTTAGAAATATTTAATCCTGCATGCAGTTTTTTTGGGAAAGTTCATGTTGGAGGCAAGGTATACACTGATTTCAAGGAAGAGAGAGACAGTCACAATAATCCAATAGAGAAATGACAGGAACATAGGCTAAAGAGTGTCCACAGCAACAGAGAAGAACAGGAAAATTCATGAGATGAGTCAGAGTCCAACGACAAGTTATTTCAGTCCTTGGGGATGAAATCCATCTGAACCTGGTAATGTGAACTCATTTAAGTAGCTAAGTGCTCTCTTACTATCTCTTCACTTATCAGGATTTGATTTCCTTGTTTGTCCTACCCTTTGAGTATGAAGATCATTTTTTCCTCCTGATTGAGAAAACAGAGGCAAAATAGGAGTTTAGTCCTTCCAATGTCATCTGCTAATATTACATCATCTAGTCCAGGAAGGCAGCCTATCCCCTGCTCAATCTTTCTTTGAAATTATATTTCACTTGTCCTTAGTGCTTTCATTGTGGTCTAGCCTTCATGATACTATTTTCGCTATTTTCTGCTACTCTTTCACTTTTGTCCTTGGCCTTATATCTTTCCTCTTGGATTCCATTTTCCTCAAGAGTGCAGAAAAAGTAATGACTATTTATGTTTTGTGGTAAATTTCTTTAGCACAAATTTTCTCCTGGTAAAGTCTATTAAATAACCTCTTTTATTATCAGAAATAATAAAAAGTGACAGTGCCCTTATCAATTCACACCTAATATTTTCTCTCTATGGGTTCTACTTTCTTTTTTTTTGTATGTGCAAAATGTCCTTCATTTAGAGTTTTGTCCATTTTTTTTGGGGGGGGGGGTGGTCCGCTTGTGGGGCCTGAACTCTGGGCCAGGGCGCTGTCCCTCAGCTCTTCAGCTCAAGGCTAGTGCTCTTACCACTTGAGCCACAGTGCCATTTCTGGCTTTTTTCTTTTTGCTTATATGGTGCTGAGGAATCGAACCCAGGGCCTCATGCATGCAAGGCATGCGCTCTACCACTGGGCCACCTTCCCAGCCCCTTGTCCCTTATTTTTTTAACATCTGTTTTCTTTTGTTTACCTCATTTTCTGTGTTTTATGTGGCTCTCTTATCTCCAAGTATTTTCTTGCTATCAACTTTGTTTTTTAAGGATTTGTCTTCAGACCAGCCCAGTTTCTGGTCTGCCTTTTCTTTCATTCCCATGTTGCATAATTTTTCCACTTTCAAATATTCCTGATATCTCAAAGCTGTGATTGAGGGTCTCACTATAGATTTTTTATTTCAATAGCATGTTTAAATATGGTCATTTAAGCCAGATACATTGGGTCAAGCCTATGATCCTAACTACTTTGGAAGCCCAGATAGAGGTCAGAGCTAGAACGGGCAGAAAAGTTTATTACACTTCAACAATTAGGTGCATTGGCACTCACCTGTCATCTCCAGTGACACCAAAAAGTACAACTAAGAGGAGCACAGCTCAGGCAAGCCTTGGCGTAAAGTGAGATTCTATCTTCAAATAACCAAGGTAAAAATAGGCTATAGGTGTTGGTCAGGTGGTAAATTGCTTTCTGTGCAAGGCCCAGAGTTTCAATCCTAGTATTGCTATATTTAAAACACTGAAAATCTTTTTCTGGAGCACATAAATTTCAGAATCATTAAAATAACAGACCTTAAATATTGCCTCTCACAGTTAAAGAACACAAATTCAGAAGTATTCAATGAGATGACATCTATGATACATATGCAAATATAAATCATAATTTTTAAAAACATAAAACATATATTTGTTGCTTTTTAAAACATAATTCCCTGGGGGAAAATGATAAACTTATAAATCAAAATAATTCATGTGATTTTTTTCTACTATATTCTGTGAAACAAAACCTGCTAACCTTTTCTCATTTTTCTCCTTCATCTTAGAGTATTGTTGACATTAACAAAGTACATTTAATTTAGCTCTTAACTTTTTCTTTTTTGTTAATTTTCTGATGGGCAAGCATATTTAGCCCATAAAAATCAACTGATTTTGCACTTTATCTTCATAGACAAATGCCTTCTTATGAAAAATAAACCCACAAACATAAATTATTTTTGAAATGTTATTATGGAAAAACAGATATATAAACATTTTAAAATGACACATTGAATTTGAAAAATCTAAAATATAATATGTACAAAGTGAATAGGATTGATATTACTAGTAATCTTTCACAATTTCAGCCACTAAAAATATAAAATTAAATATTCTCTTACCATAGTATAGATGATTTTGTTTTTGTTTTTGTTTTGGTCGGTCGTGGGGCTTGAACTCTGGGCCTGGGCACTCTCCCTGACGCTCTTCAGCTCAAGGTGAGTGCTCTTTCGCTTGAGCCACAGTGCCACTCTGGTTTTCTAGTCGTTTATTGGAGATCAGAGTCTTCCGGACTTTCCTGCCCGGGCTGGCTTTGAACCGTGATTCTCAGATCTCAGCCTCCTGAGTAGCTAGAATTACAAGCATGAGCCACTGACGCCTGGCTAGTATAGATGATTTTTAAAATCTGTTCTTTATAGCACTACCACATTTATATGAATGATGGAATATAGGAATCAATAAAATCCATTTTATGATTAAAACATCCAAGAACAATAGGCATACCACAAACAAGAACTGGGATTCCATATGATTTCTCATCCCAGGGATCTGATAGGATGTTAGGTGTGATTACTGTTCATATCCTCAGAGCAGGCAAGCTGGGGAATGCAGCCCACTCAGTGTGCAGTAGCAAGCACAGGAGGGGATCAGCCCAAGATGTCACTTTCATTCTCCTTATTATGAGAAGAGAATATTCCAGATACTCATTGAATGCACTTCTTTTTGTATTTTCAGTAAAAGTACATTTAGGGTGCTATTTTCAGATCTTATCGGGTTAAAACAACAGTTTTTTCACATAGTTTTAAAAGGAAGAATAACAAAATAAAATAAGTTAAACTGCTATGTAGAGTTTTGACTTTTCTAGTGAACCAGAAAGTGACCATGGAGGTGGAGAGGTAATACTGTCATACTGTAGTGAAAACCCAGAAAGTAGCCACTATTATAATTGTGGGAACAACCAAGTGTCTCACTTACTCCATCCACTACAAACTTTAATGAAGGCTTTTTGGTCTCTGAGATTTTTTCTTCTTTGAATTACTCAACACTGGGGAGCTCTACAAACAAATGCATTGATAGCTCAGCCTAATAGTTCCTTTCATTTCGTTTCTTCTGTTTTCTTCATTACAGCATCCTTTTGCCAAAAGAAAACAGAATAGACTCTAACTTTTACTCTCTTTAACTCTCCTCCTTTCTTAATTCTAAGAAATTCTTTAGTGGTATTAATGCTTGTGAAACAGAATATTTATTGGTATATAATGGGCTTTCTAAGAAAATCCAGTGTTACATCACATTAGCTTGTAGATTTCTTTGGATTTTAGAATGGTCAGAAATGCAACAATCACATTAGTGCTTATTACAAATAAATGGGGCTCTGTGTCTGTGATTGACAACATCAATAATTTTTAGATCAAATAAGAACAGCAGTCTATTCTTTTTCTTTAATCGAGGCCTCTTTGTTTTATACCTGTGCCTACAGCTAGCTTCCTGTTTTCTGTGTGCAGACAGTGATTCCTGCTGTGCATTGTTGAGAAAATGAGAAGAAAAAAGGGAGATCAATTTGAGGAAAAAAATGCTTTAGTTGACAAAGCTTTATGGCAGATCAATGGGATCTAGCTACTTAAGATATCTTTAGTAGCTGAGATAAAATTTTATAATGCACTTTAAATGCACAATTTATGTCTTCTTCATCTTAGTGAATGCAGAATATTGTCTAAAGTAAGCAATCTCTTTTATAACATTGGTATGGGTATTTTTCTGTATTACTCATAAAACACTTAACATGTCAAAGTTAATTAATTCCATAAATACCTCTCATATTTATTTAGAAAGTATCTGTTTATGGATTACTTCTCATTACAAGAACTGATAAAAGGGCTGGGAAGGTGGCTCAGTGGTAGAGCGCTTGCCTTGCATGCATGAGGCCCTGGGTACGATTGCTCAGCACCACATAAGCAAAAAGAAAAAAAGCCGGAAGTGGCACTGTTATTCAGGTGGTAGAGTGCTAGCCTTAAGCTGAAGAGCTGAGAGACAGCGCCCAGGCCCAGAGTTCAAGCCCCACGACCAGACCCCTCCCCCCCCCCAAAAAAAAAAGAACTGAAAAAAGTGTACATGCAATTTCAAGGTGTGCAGAGTTATTTTCTTTTTGTTTATTTATTTGTGCTGGTCCTGGGGCTTGAATGTAGGTCCTGGGTTCTGTCCCTGAACTTTTATGCTCGAGGCTAATATTCTACCATTTGAGCCATAGCTCTATTTCTGGGCTTTTTTGGTCCTTAGTTGGAGGTAAGTGTCTTATGGGTTTTACTGCCTCAGACGGCTTAGTACCATAATCCTTAGATCTCAGATCTCAAATTCTGGAGTAGCTAGAATTACAAGCCACTGATGCCTTGTTCTTTATTTTTTTTCTATTTCTCTTTCCTTCCTTCCTTCCTTCCTTCCTTCCTTCCTTCCTTCCTTCCTTCCTTCCTTCCTTCCTTCCCTTCCTTCTTTCTTTTTTTTTTTTTTTTAATGCTGGTTGTGAAGCTTTAACTCAGAGTTTGGGCATTGTCTGTGAGCTGTTTTGCTCAAGGCTAGAACTCTACCACTTGAGCCACAATGCCACCTAGTGCGTTTACTGTGTGGTAAGAATGTCATGAACTTCCCTGCCCTGGCTGGCTTCAATCTGAGATCTTCAGATCTCAGAATCCCAAGTAGCTAGGTTTATAGACCTAGGCCATCAGTGCCTAGCTCTAACTGGTTTTTATTCACATGTGAACATGTGAAATTAAATATGCTATGTAGATATAAATAATTTAGAAATTGATTTAAAGTTTGAAGCTAGTTTACAAAATAAATACTATAATCTATTTACTAAACTTTAACCTAAAATGATTACAAACTGAGACTCCTGCTTTGCAAATAGGATTACTTTTACTATATCAACAACATATTTACATGCTAGATAATTATTTGTGTATATAAGCAGTGATACTGACACATAGTTATTAAAACTCCAACAGTTGCAACATCACAACATGCAATCTAGAATATTTGATTGAAGGTTCTGAACATACTGATGTATGCATTAGTTTCCAATCAAATCACATGGTTTAATGAGTTTTCATAAAGCAGTCACAGCAGTTTATTATTAATGTATATTCTGAGCTTGAACAAATAAATATATAGCCTACACATTCACAAAACCAACTCACATATATTCATTAAGGAAGTGATATATAGCGTATAGCATTTAGCATATGCAGGCTACTCTAGCAATACTGAGTGATAATTATTACATGTGTTTTCTCTTAAAGGCAAAGTTTTAATTTTTCTTCATAAAAATATATTGTTATATAGTAGACTTCTGTTGTTAATAGGAAAATATTTGTCAAAATTTCAAATTGAATAAATATTGCTAACATTATCCTAGCTGAGGCTTGAAGTAGTGCCAGCATTTCATGGATGTGGTATTCAACAGACTTTAATAAAATATGTGTCCTTAAACTTTCTATATATTAGTATGCGCCTAACAAATAATTATTTCAAAGACTGCATGAGGATTTAATATTTCCAGGGTTAAGTAAATTCTATATTTTATCATATAATGAATTCCATATGATTATATGAACCATGTTCACAGAAAGATGGTGTAGCTTTTGAGAGTTCTAGAGAGTAATGGCCTACTTACCTGAGTTGAATATTTGAGAGAGTGAAAGAGAAAGAGAAAGAGAGTCTTTATGAGATAAATGTGCAATCATACTGGCACATACTTAGGAACACGTCATGATACTGTTGGCAAAGCAAATTCATTTTAGTCAAATTGCTATTTAACTTAGTCATGGTATTTTTGTTCTGTATCTGATTTTGTTCAGCATTTTTACTGTAGTGTAGAAAGATAATTTTGTTTAACACTCAAGTTATACAACATGCAATGAGTCCAATTTGCATGTTCTAAAAGCAAATAAAGTGTGATTAGACTGGGGTTTCATTTCTTTAGCTCTGGATTGGCTAAGTTGTGTGAATCAAATATCTGTTTCTAAAATTTCAATTTGTCATATTGTACTGCTGGGGAGATTACTGTATTTTACTCTAAGCAATATACTTTGTTCACATTTGTATTATTTAGAAGTGAAATATTATCATTCAGTTCATGAGAACTTAAAACTCCTATAAGCTTTGATAGAAGTGTACTCCTTTACAAACAGAATTACTTTGGCTTCTGGATCACTGGGGAATAGTACCTTTCTACTTTCTTTAGAAAAAAAATTGGAAAATACTGATAAGTTAGTAAATCTAGTTTTTGATCTACTTCTTCCATTTTAGCTTCAAGGGTAGCGTGTGCTTTATTGAAATATTAAAATTATTTTGATTCTTTATGTTTAGAAAAATTGTTTCTAGATTACCATTTCCTTATGATCCAAACTTCATTAGATTCCAGGTCTTGAAAGGTATTTTCTAAGAATGTTTTATTTCCTTTTAACTGTATGCTATATGTACAGATATTTCACATATTAATCTGTATCTAAAGGAGAGTTATTAGTTTAATGAATATATAAATAATATTTTACTGAGATAAATGTTTATTGAGCAAATATATAGTAAAACTATTCTGAAGATTACTTTTCTTATTTTTTCTTTTCTTTTTATCTTCCATCCTTCTTTCCTTTCTTTCTTCCTATATTCCTTTCTTCTTTTCACCTTTTTCTTTTTTTGTTCCTTGTACATTATTAATAATATACACATTGGACACTGATTATAATCCAATCGTTGACCTGGATACTAACATTTGGTTCCTTTGCTCTTGTAAAATTGTTTGACATATATTCAGTGATTTATTTATTTATTTTGGTGAGAGCTTAAATAAAAAGTGGAAATGGACTTAGCAATTTTGAATTCTCTGTTATTGCCTTGTTGGCATCTAGGTCTCTTTAACAATCTAAGTTTTCATTTCCTCGTATATAAAATAAAACTTTTTTTAAACTATATAATCTTTGAGTTTCTTCTATTCACCAATCTTAATTTCTCTCTCATTCTCTCTGTCTCTGTGTTTCTATCCTTGTTTGTGCCTGTCTCTCTCTCTTGCTCACTCCACCAACACATGCATAAACACACACACATATACTGAATAGTGGTTAATCAAACCTATAATCGGAGATGCTTAGTAGGTTGAAATTTGGAAGTTCACAATTTGAGAAAAGATCACAAAACTTCTTGTTAACTCACAATTGAGTACAAGCTCCATGGGAGACTGAAATACAGATGGTTTTTATCAAATTGGCCAGGCAGAAAAGTGTATGAGAATTCATCTCCATGGAGAGAAGTTTGGATACAGCTGTGATCACAACAGCAAGAGGAAGCATCAGGTAGGGAGACTGTAGATCAGGAGTCCACCTGGGCAGAAAGTGAGATCTTAACATAAAATAAATCAGACACAAAGAGAGCTTGAGGCAAACGGTGAGGCCAATACCACCAAAGTGCTAGGTGTAGGGGCACATGTCTATTACCCCAGCTACTAAGTAAATATAAGTTGCGAGGATTATGGCTAACCAGGGAATTATTAGTGAGAAACTCCACCTTGAACACTAAGGAGGGAATTGTGATGCAATCTGTGGTTTCAGCTATGTGAGAGGCATAGCCAGAAGGATTGTGATCTAGAGGGGATGACTTAACAATGAAAGTAAAGTTCAAAGAACCCTTGCACATGAGACAAGGGCTTATTTCATACAATGAAAGTTTTGGAGAAAAAGATTAGCTATTTTTGTTTTGTTTTTACTATAACTAATATAGTTAGCTAAATAAGAAGGGAGTGCTTTGAAAAAATAATATATCGTTCAGATGTAGTCTAATCAATTCATCTTCCTTCACACCCTTCCAAACCCACTCCCCACTTCTTAGTGTAATTTCAATGGGCTTAGTTGTTTCATTTTCATTCACGCAGGCAAACTATATGGCTACAGCCATACTCATTCACTTGCCCTGTTAGCTCCACTGCCACCTCCTTGAACTCCAGCCCCAGCAGAGCCTGTTTTGCTTTATTCTCAGTTGTTCTTTTTCAGTATGTCTTATCTGTACTGGGTTTCACATGGAATTTCAATACAAATATATTGTGTTTAGCTCTGACTAAGCCTCTCTATTGCCTTCTCTTTCTTAACTACCAATTCTTACTGGGCAACAGCTTTCATTGAGAATTTCTATACTATCTTCATACATAATTGCAATGTATTTTTTAAATAAGTTTTATGTGAAAATACTGTACAGAGGGGTTACAATCACATGAGCAAGGTAATGAGTACAGTACTTATCAAGCATTGTTGCCTCCTCCTTTGTTTTTCCCCTATCATCCCTTCCCTCCCATCTCCACAACTATGTCCCCTTCCTGCCCCCCCCCCACGCTGCTGCCTAAATTGTGAAGTTATTTTTTTGACATAGCATCTTGTACATCTCATTGTTGCAATGGGTCCACCTGTATCCCTATTTAAACAATTTGTTTTATCCCTTCCACTCCCCAAATTATACCAACCTCAAACACAGTGAAAACATGGGTTATACCATGGGGAAGGAACATACCTTACAAATATGTACCTTATAAATATGTTAGAAACAATAGCAAGAAAGAAAAAAATGTATTTTAAAGTTATTCACATTCAGACTTTTCCACTGTACTCTTCCTCTCATCCTACAAATAGTCCTACAGAGTTATAGTCTATATGTATAGATATATGCATAGATATGTGTGTATATATGTAAATATGAATGTGTATATACTTTTATATACATATATACACATATATGTTTATGTGTATATATGTGTATATATAGTGTATACATATCTGTGAATAAATACATCTTTTATGTTTAGCTTTTATAAGCGTGAAAACATATGATATTTGGTTTGATCATAGCTTTTCTTACTCAAGATATTGTTCTCCGGTAACTATCCATTTTCATACAAATGACATGATTTTTTTTCTTTTTTTATGTCTATCCATACACATTCGTACATATGCATACTATTGATATATGTGTGCTATATGTATATAAGTATAGGTATGTTTGTATCACACCACATCTTCATCAAGTAATCTGGTAAGTTTAATTTTTAAGTGGAAAGATAGGTAAACAAAGTTAGGACCAAATTTAGATTTCTCAGCAGGCTAAGATATGTGCAGTGATTCTTTGGATCTGACAGTGGAGTTGTGATCTAGAAGACAGAAACAACTGTGAAAAAGTCAAGAAGTTGGTAGGAATTTAACAGTGAATCCAGATAGTGTTTAATCTAATTATGTTATAATTCATCTTGATGTGACTACAAAAAAACAGAGAAAGGTAAACAAAGAATGATTTATACAATATAAAGCATGCATACATGAAGGTGTCTGAACATTAGTCATTAGGTTGTTAACATGTCTTCAACTTCATGCAATGACAAAGCCTATAAACTACACCATGGGCATGAGGCTGAGGAATCTGGAGGTGGGGGTGATCATAACTAAGTTATACAGATTTTAGAGTGAGGCATCAATTTTAGACTTCTTTCCCTAAAAAAAATCAGTGTATTTATTTCTCCATGCCTTTATTCATATCATTTCTTTCCACTTAGAATATATTATTTTTCTCTCCCTGGTTAATAAATATTAATTTCTTAGTCTCAACTAAGGAAACACAGGGTGCCATTGGTTCATGCCTATAATCCTAGCTACTCAAGAAGCCGAGATCCGAACATGGCAATTTGAAGCCGGCATGAGTAGGAAAATCTGTGAGACACTTATCTCCAATCAACTGCTGAATAAAGGATGGTGGAGTGCTGGCCTTGAGCATAAAGTGGCTCAAGGACAGCACCCAGGTCTTAATTCAAGCTCCAGGACTGGCAGAAAAAATGATTGAGGAATCAAAAGTTCTTTAAATATTTTCTCATACAAATTCACATAGAAGATTAATTTTTTTTCTGACTCCTCAATCATAGGGACATATTAAATCCTAAATTCTATGTCTTTAAAAGCATTAAATATATAGCTTAATTATAGACACTGAAGGTGTGGATAGGATGCAGCACTCCATCTTCCCCAAGTAGGCTCAAGTGTGAAAGGCTTGATTCTTCAGTGGTTGGTACCGTTGAGAGGTGATAGAATTGTGAGGGTACCTACTTCACTGATGAGCTTTTCAGAGATGATCCTGGGGAATAGTTTACTAAACAGGAATTGCTCACAACATGTGTATTTCAGGGTAATTCTTGCCCTGCCCCCTTCAGATCTGCCTCTTTTCTCCCTGAGACTCTTCTTACCAGGAGGTGAGCAAATTTGACTAATCATGCTCTTCAGGATTAGTCGATACTGTTTCAAAGCAATGGAGTCATATGGCCACAGACTGAAAATCCATGAGTGAAAGTAATTCTTTCTTCCCATAGGTTGTTTTCTCAGCTATCCATCACAGTGATAATTAGTATGATTAATATATAGACTTAGAAATATGATTAGAACTTTTGATCAATGCCAGTTGAAGGATAACATCAACAAATTAAAAACTGAGTTAAGAGATCTGAACAACAAAAAAAGCATAATTTTGAAAGCTACATGATACAAAATACTTATAAAGATACATTGAAAAAAATCAATAAATCTCTTCCACTTATGGAACTGCAGTATCTTAAAATTTTACATGAAACTTATTGGAACTAAATTATTGAAATTTACTAATGTAGAAATGATCATTCCATCTTCACTTCAGAGTTAAAGTCTTTTGAATGCCTGCAATTTCCGTTTGATTCAGAGTTTCCATTAAAAATATATTTTTTTATTATCAAAAAAGCTTTACTCTGTGTTAAAATACAGTGTACTTTTTAAATTCAGGAGGATAAAATACTTGACCTATCAGCAAGAATATTAACTTTAATTTTAGTATAATCCAAAATTGTTTAGCATTCATTCTTACTGTGACTGTAATAGATAAAGACGGAAGCGTTTGTTATATATAATACTATATATGCTATATGTTAACAGCAATGCTATATGTTCATATTTTGTTTAAAAGTTACACAGCTCTTTTGTATCTTTCATATTTTAGTAATGTAGAAAATAGAAGCTAATGCACTTTTATATCATTTATTTTTAATATTTTTACTTTACATTATTGTTTGAAATAAAAATTAAGACACGTGCTTTTTAACTGATTTGTCCAGATCATAGGAAAAGTAAATGAGCAAACTGAAAATAGAGTTTAGCTCAATTGCTTCCTTAAACCTATTTAGTTATGCTATCTTGCCTTCTATAATAAGATAGCTTTGTATTTCATCCAGAAATTTAAAAAAATACAGAAAATCCCCAACTAGATCTATCTTCTAAGCAAACAATTTGGCAACATTTGAAAATAGAAACATTTCAAAAACAATCTCCAGGCCTCCAGGTCAATGAACAAATGTGAAGTTATAAAATGCTTAAAAATACCGTTCTATAGTACAATGAACGTAGACAGCAATCTGGTGATTTTTCAGTACTATTGCACATTAAACTGTTCTTTGTGAAATGGAAATGAAGATAAATAATTTACCTGTCTCTTGGAAGAATATATTATATGATAAGAAAAGAGAGAGAGAAGATCTGGCAGTTTGTGTAACAGGCCTCTTCCTTGTTTCTCGGAATATGGAATGGCATGTTGAGTGGTCTGGGTGAAGCCCTAGAAAACATCTACTTCATTTACTTAAAAAAAAACAAAATAAGTGAACAAAACAAAGGAGGAGGCAACAATGCTTGATAGGAAATGTATATATCATAAAATGTATATCAAATATTATTTATAATAATTATATACTTATATATGTATAACTTTTATATGATGTTTTTATGTAATCATAAGAATGTATTTGGTGTTATTCTATATTTTGAAAATTATATTAATATGCATTCCTGATACCTATGTCAGAAATTTTTATTCAAGCAAACTATATCAAAAACTAACTGGAAGATATTTTTCTTTATATATATTGGTTATTTTGCCCTTTCTAAGGCTTGGATTTATTATCTCCCAATAGCCATTTATTACAGGCCTTGTTCCAAACTCAGTGACATTGAGATGTGGTAGATACCTTGAAGAAGTAGGGCTTAGTGGAAGGTCTTCTGATCATGGAGTTCATGTCTTTGAAGTGAGTGGTGGGAACATAACTCCTTTTTCTTCTTTCTTTGGTTCTGATCATGAAGTCAGTATATTTTATCCACCAAGAACCCCCACCAAGATGAGCTGCCATAAACCCTAAGTAAAGGGACTAATGAACTATGGACTGAAATATCTAAACTTGTGGCATTTCTCTGTGTAAATTGATCATCTCAAGTGTATTCATTATAATTATTGAAAGATGACAAAAGACCTCCATCTATTTCTAATTTGCGTTGTCCAATGCACTCAAGCTCAAAATTAAAATTATCCTTCCTTCTTCTTTGTATGTTAAATAAAACTGGTGTGGTAGAGTAATTGTGAGGTTTGAATGCCTAGTAAATAATTATTGATTGTTAGTTTAGATTGTTAGAGAGAATTAAGGAATACATAGAAAGATAACAATGCATCTCTCTGAGAGCATCTGTAATTATTATTCTAGAAATTACTTTGTGAATATATGCTCCAAGCATAGAAAAAACTTACCTAAACCTGAGTGTATTAGCACCAACTAATGGACTGAGACCCAAATAGAACAAAAAGTCACAAGAATGGTGAATTTGCTATTTCCCCCCCCCCAAAAAAAAACCATACACACTGGAATAGGTCCTTATAATTCAAAACTATAGAATCTTTTTTTAATCTTTAATTTTTGTATTCTGGGACTTGCAGCAGAGGCCTCTTAGGCTTTCAGACATTTGGCCTTAGACTTAGATTTACACAATTGGCTTCTTGACCTCTGAGGCTTTTAGACTTGGACTGACATGCTATCTTCCTCCTTAGTTTCAAGCTTGGAGATGTTTCCTCTTTAATTTACTTATTTATCTTTGTAGCCTATTGCATCTGTCTCCTTGGAGAATTATATTAACATATAAAGATAGAATAAAAATTGGATGATAAATCAATGAAAAGACAGTAGGAAGAGAAAGACAGAGACAGAGAGAGAGAAAGAGAGAGAGAGAAACAGAGAAGACATCACTAAAATGGCCTGATGAATCATAATAAGGGCATATAAATGGTAAGAATTGGGCTATGATTTGAATATAGAATGTTTCCCCCAAGGCTCATGTGTTAAAGGCTTGGTTGGCACTGATGAGCTTTTGGGAAGTGACTAAATTCTGAAAACTGTGACCTAATCAGTAGATTAATCCCTTGATAGATTCATAATGTCAGGGTATTATTAGAAGCAGTAAAAAGTAAAAGGTAGAGCCCAGTAGGAGAAAGTAGGTAACTTGTCTCAACCTATAATCCTAGGATTTAGGAAAGTAAATCCAAAGAATCCTGAATTCAAAGCTAGTTTGGCCTACATAGAAAGACCCTATCTTTTTGTATGTTTCTTTGGATGCTGGTAGCATAGAATTATTCATGCTGTCTTCCTCCTTAAATACAATCTTTCTGCAATTCACATCCATATTTCTCTCTTTACTTAACAAAATACTTTCTCGATCTATGTTTTTGACCTTTAAATTCTCTATAATATCCAATCAAAATTTCTGATATTTTTTCTCAAATCGACTTTATGTTCTATGAGCTCTAGCCTAGAAGAATAATTTTCTGCTACTCATATATGTTATATGAACCTGTGTCATGCTTGTACCCTAACTTTACATGAAAGGACCACCTCACTTTCAAATACTTACTGGTTGTTTCAGGCTTGATTTATTAGTTTGTTTATTCTGGTAGATACTTATGCATTCAAAATCCCTAGGCTTCCTTGAACAAACATGCCATTGTATTTAGATAGCATTTTTATCACTTGTTCTTATCCTGAAATATAGTCATTATAGTCATGTACAGTGATTTCAATTTTTGCTTTTTCAGGACAATACCTGTATGTTTATATCTATGTCAATATCTATATTTGCCTTATATCCCGTATCACCTAAGCAGGGTCAGAGATGTACTTTTAGGGGTAAAGCAACTTTTAAATGAATATTGTGAAATTACTTTGTGAAGAAACAAAACCTAAAAGAAATAGTTGGCAAGCAATGTGTAAATAGCTTACAATGAAGGCTGTTTCTGGCAATTAAAAAAAATAAACAACAAGTATGATTATTACCAAAACTTATTATGGAAAGAAAAATCATCCTTTAGCATTCCCCATAGGATAAATCAGTACAAACAAGACTAATCTGTGGTGACAAAACACAATGCCTAAATGCATGAAAGTTAATTACTTGTTTATACGAAGTCCTCTGTATGTTGAGTGACTCTCCAGGGGAGTTATTATTCATATCATGACTCAATAATACAGGCTGCTTCCAGTCTCAGCACCAAAAGAGGAAAGATCGGGCAAGACAAGCAGACATTTCCCATTACCTTACTCATAGTTATTAAACATAACTCATTAGGCAAGTGGTGCCACTGAAGAGATAAAAAATTAGACTGTACTCTTCCATGTGTTTAGAATGGGAAGACAAACTGTCCATGATAAGCATGATAAGCATTGCCAGATTGAAAAATACCACCATGCATTTAATTGGACAATTAGGAACAGCTCCATTTTCATCTGCTTTACCAATCATCATCCATGAAACTATTTTTATCTTGCTTATAATCTTAGCTTGTTAATATATCTCATTATCACTGTTGCTCTTCATCTTTACTAATGTCAAGAAGTTAGAAAATGGAAGGTATTTGTACAGGACTAGTCAAATTATCCCATGGCAAATTGTGTTAAATCCTATGAATATTCTGGTGGGTAGTTACACAATCTGGGAATGTGGCTTAGTGAAAGAGTGCTTGTCTAGCTTGTGTGAAGCCCTGGGTTCCATTCCTCAGTACCACATAAAAAGAAAAAGCCAGAAGTGGTACTGTGACTCAAGTGATAGAGTGCTAGCCTTGAGCGAAGGAAGCTCAGGACAGTTCCCAGACCCTGAGTTCAAGCCCCAGAACTGGCAAAAAAAAATAAAATAAAATAAAAAAACAACCAACCAAACAAAAAACACTTCAAACTTAATACAACAGGGCTGGAAAGGTGGCTCAGTGGTAGAATGCTTGCCTTGCATGCATGAGGCCCTGGGTTCGATTCCTCAGCACCACATAAGCAGGAAAAAAAAAGCCGGACATGGCACTGTGGCTCAAGTGGTAGAGTGCTAGCCTTGAGCTGAAGAGCTGAAGGACAGCGCCCAGGCCCAGAGTTCAGACCCCACAACCAGAACCCCCGCCCCCCCCCAAAAAAAAACAATTCGTACAACAGTGGTAAAAAATGGAGGGGAAAGGAAGAGGAAAAGGAATAGGCTGGATTTCATTCTCAACAGGCAAGAACTGCTTATTGAGGCACAACAACGATGGACAAAATCCTTCCTGGGGGTATGGAGATTGTGCAAGGAGGTGGAATTGGAGTTGGGTTTTTGTGGAGTTTGAGCAAGGAAGCAAAGGTTAAGAAAAAAACCAAGTAGGTTTAGGGATTGGGGGGTTTTGGGTGGACACACAATGGTTAGGTCTGCGGAGATGAAGGCTTTCAGTTGGGCCCACTCTGAAATGTTTACTGCCAGGGTTAGGTGGATTTCCTGCCTGCTTCAGGCTGTCTGTGCATATCTGGAGGCTTGCCTGATGTCTATATGTACCTGGGAAAATATCTGTCTTATTCTGTCTTTGATGTATAAGTGATTGGGCCAAGAGGGGAGAGGAAAGTCCTTCAAACCGTTTATGCTTTTGCAATGCTGACATACTCTATTGATCAGGAATTTAGATATGATTCATATCTGATGCCATTTCTTGGAAGATTCAAGTAGTAAGGGAAGAGTGTTTCAAGGGACTAAGTGGTTCAAATTACTGTGAGCTAAAATACCAGGCTTGACCATCCATGATTAAGTTGGTTTCTCCATATACATGAGCAGGAATAATTGGAAACACGGACTCAGTTGTCCTTGTCAATCAGAGCACCTCCATGTGATGATATGAATCCCCAAAGGAAGCATCTGTAGGATATATATTTAAAGGGATATGTTTCAAGGCCATTTTAAACCTCGTCTAGGGAAATGATGTAACATAAATTATGTCTTATTATGCTAAAAGTGAGTCACAAAAGTCAGGTTGATTCAAAAAAAGAAGAAATAGGCTTTTTGTTTGGATGGGAGTGTGACAGACGCAGAGGATATATGAGCACAGGGACACTGTGAAGGCCATTTTCATCTAATTTTCATTCAATTACCATTGCCACAGGAGAGGGACCATGTTACTAATCTCTTTAAGTCATTGTACCATGTGATTCTATCACTTTTCAGAGTTGGAATTTTATATGGTATTAATTCATGAATATCTAATTTCACCAGTAAAGTTAAGCTCCATAGTTAACAGAAAACATAACCCCACCTGAGATTTTGTGTTGGATTGTTTGATGCTTATTTGACTATGGCTGAAGAACACAGAAGGGACCACTACCTAAATGCAATACACTCTGTCTGTTTCTAGGTTGTTCGACCTTTGAGGTCCTCTTCAGTGACTCAATTGTAGGATTTACTTAGAAGCTCTGACTTGTCCTTCATTCTAAATTTCCAGGAAGAGATTAGTAACATGTGCTTTGATCTAACTACTACCTCCTTTCAGACATTCACTTTCATAGATTATATTAAGGTATATTTCCTGAAAGGAAACTAATTGTGTCTTGCTCAATCATAAGATGATCATGTTGATATGAGGAGTGAAACTGAGATTCTGTATATTGCAATGAATCTTTCTTCTTCTTTGCCAAGATAAATAGATTTTTTTTCACTTTGATACCTCAGATCTTTCTTCTACCCATGAAAGAAAATAGAAAGGTCAAACAGGTGATAGCATATTATCACCTTTATTTAGTTGTCTAGATTGTTTTTTTAATTTTATCAGAATAAAACCATGTTTTTTAAAAAAACTGATAAAATAAAAATGCAAATCATTATTTAAAATTATTACCTCAATAAAAATATTGATAGGAATATCAACAGAAAGTGGGTTTGTCTGAGATGATGAGGTGATACTTTGTTTATTATCTTGTGAGAGTTGTTAGTGATTATTTTATTTCTGGAAAAGACCTTCATTAAGTTCTGTACTGCCTAGTTTTACATTTTATTCTTTCTAGACAACACGGTTTAATCTTTACCTAATCTAATGAAACCTGTTTCTGGCTATTAAAAATCAGAAAGCCCTATCTGAATTTTGTGCATGAATTTTCCATCTAGCAAACATTTATTTTATCATACCACAAACTAGGCTTGGACAGTAGCAAAATAAGTGAAATTTTGACAAGACCCTCTAAAAATAGCTAACTGGATTCTGCAGCAGGCCTTTCTTGCTATGGGAAAGCACACAGAATTACTGCCTCTCCCCAAGTCAGGGAAGGTATCAGGTAGGAGAAACTAGGGTTGAGTTTGAGGATTTTACTCAATATCTACCAGAAAGAATCTCTTTGAATCAATTTGGAAAAAGGATTTCATGTAGTTCCATTTGTTAGTTAACTTAATCTTAAATATTAATGTCCTAGAAATGTGTGATAAAGACACTTCCCTACATGTGAGAAGGAAAATAAATTTAATAACCATGTACAAGAATGTTATAGACTTTCAAATATAGCCAAGGAAGATACACAGAATAATTAAACTTGAAAGAATAAGTACTTGGCTTTTTTCTGACTGTTCACCTCATTTGCTTAGATTTCAATAAGGCCAAGATACATGTGCCTGGATTCTTACCAAACACCTTTTTATTCTTTACTCTTTGCCCATACATCCTCCTTTTCTTATCTCAAGCAACAAATTCATATTATTATGATGATATGACTGAACTTAAAAAGGATGTCTAAATGTGTAATATTAATTGGGGCTATGTTTCAGCTTTTTTAAAATAGAGGCTAAATAACAGTAGACCTTAAAATGGAAGTTTTATCTTTCTTTCACATAAAAGTTAAATAGGGAGAAAAATTCATTAAGGCTTTAGCCACATTCCATAAAATAGACCACCAATCCTAATTTTATCTTTTTGCTTGGTTATTACTTAGAGTATTCTTTCCATGTTTTGCCTAAACGAAAGCAAAGAAAAAGAAATAGAGGTCATAAGTTCCTTTTAAAGACACAAACCAGAAATGGCTCATAGAACTTTTGTTCACACTCTTATGGACAGAAGCTAGTTATAAAGTCTACCATTACCTCAAAGGTAGGTTGACAAATCTCTCTAGGACAAAATGATAACTAGTAGAGTTTTAGTTCAGAAGTTTTAGTTCAAAAGGCAGAAAAAAGAAGTAGGTATTTTAGATGATATTAGCAATTTTTGTTAAAATAGTGGAATTGCAAGGTAATGTTAGAACTATTGTGTTTACTGACTTAGGAAAATGTTTCTTGGAGAGAGTGAGGTTTGGATGAATTTTTCTAATGAATTGGACATTGTAAGATAAAAAGATAGGTGTAATTTTAGGAAATGTTGATGTAATATGCATAGAAAAGGACTCATAAAAATTTGTGCTCAGAACACTAAAACTACCAGCACAACTATGTTTATTGCAGCATTATTTACTATAGCTAAGATATGGAACCAACCCAGATGCCCCTCAGTAGATGAATGGATCAAGAAAATGTGGTATACACACACAATGGAATTCTCTGCCTCCATCAGAAAGAATGACATTGCCCCATTTGTTAGGAAATGGAAAGGCTTGGAAAAAATTATATTAAGTGAAGTAAGCCAGGCCCAAAGAAACATAGGTCCCATGGTTTCCCTTATTTGCAATAGCTAGTATATGTCTGAGTCAAGCAGAAAAGGTCAGATAAGTTGATGTTAGGGAAATGAACCCTAAGATATGTATTCAAATGTTTTTTTTTCTTTCATGCGATTGTTTCTAACACATTTATAAGATTATTTCTTTGATGCTTTGTAGGTCCCTCCCCCACAGTATAACCCTGGTTTCACTGTATTTGATGTCGGTATAATTTGTGGAGGGGAAGGGGAAAAACAAATCATTTAAATAGGGATACAGGTGGACCCATTGCAACAATGAGATGTACAAGTCGTTATGTCCAAAACGAACTTTACAACTTTGGTGCCGGGGAGGAGGATGGGGAGGATTGGGTGGGGGGCAGGGTTAGGATGGGAAGGGATGGGAAAGGGAAACAAAGGAGAAGTCTACAATGCTTGATAAGAAATATACTCATTATCTTGCCTATGTAATTGTAACCCCTCTGTGCAGTATTTTCACAATAAAAAAAATAAAAAATAATTGTGGTCAGAATGTAGTCTGCTTACAATGAAAGACTAAGAATGGCATAAAATGAGTCTGAAAATGAAGGCCAAATTGAACATGTTTTTATTTCCTGGCAAAGACTTTGCTTTTAATGCTATTACTTTAAAAATATTGATGCTTTGTTTCCAGAATGGTGATCTAATTAGATTCACTTTTAGAAGGATGATTGGCAGCTTGTGAAGAGTCAATGGAAGTTGGCAAAAGACTTTGTGATACTCAGGGCTCAGGTCATAGAAATAAATAGTACCGCCAGTATTTCTGCAAGAACACAGTAAGTGTAAAATCTAGTTTAAAATTTTCTATATGTCCCCTTACCAATAATTTCTTCCTTTTTAATTTATTTTTATTATTGTTAAGTAGTTGTACAAAGGTGTTTCCGTTTAACAAAGCAGTTTATGGATACAATATATCTTGATCATTGTCATCCATTTCAAAATTCTTACCCAGCCTAACAACTCCTTCCCTCATCTTCTTAATTTTGTGGGATATACATTGAGTAATGATTTCATTCTCCCCATCTTCTCCTCTTCATTTGTCCACCCCTCTCGCCCTGACCTTACTCCATCCTTTTATAGAACCTGCTTTCTGATATTATTATTTTGCTGAATTTTGTCTTTGCCTTTCTAAGGAATTAAACTATTTGAGTTCTCCTTTGAACCTCTCAATTTCAGGTAAGAAGTTTGTAAACACTTGCATACCACCCGATGCATTTACTTACAAGTTTATAGGCTAAATCTAGCTCCCACATATAAGGGAAAATGCATCCTTTGTCTCTCTAGGCCTGACTTACCTCATGTAACTGAAACTAGATCCTGAGATATCACTTTGTACCAGCCTCAATTCAAAATGGATCAAACACCTCAATGTAAGACCTGTAATACTGAAACTACAGGAAGCAGTGCAAGAAACATTAGGGCTTCTGGGTATTAGTAGAACCTTTCTGAGTATTGATCCAGAAGCACAGCAAATCAAAGAATGATTTGATAAATAGGACTGCATCAAACGGAACAGTTTCTGAATAGCAAAAGATATATCAAGCATGCTAAACAAACAGCCTACAAAATGGAAGAAGTTTTTTTGCTAGCCTCATGTAGACAATAGCCTACTATCTAGAATATACAGAAAACTTAAAAAAATTAAATCCTTAAAAAGCCAACAACCAAATTAAGAAATGGGCTAATGATACAAAGTCTTCTCAGAAGAAATAAAAATGACAAATAGACAAATGAAAAAATGCTTACCATCTCTGACCGTAAGGGAAATGAAAATAAAAATAACATTGAAATTCTACCAAACCCCAGTTAGAATGGCCTTTATCAAGAAAGCAAGCTATAACAGATGGTAGCCAGAAAGAGGCCAAAAGGGAACTCTAATATACTGTTGGTAGAGATATAATCTTCTTCAACCACTCTGAAGCAGGGATAGGTTCCTCAAAAAATTTCACTCTTGGGCATTTGCACAAATGATCACAAACTACGGCACGGTTTTAAAGTCATTAGACAACTATGTTTATTGTAGCAATATTCACCATGGCCAAGGAGGTACAGAATCAATCCAGATGCCTCCCAGTGGTAGAATGTATACAGGAAATGTAGGATATAGCATAATGGAATTTTACTCATCCTTTAGAAAGAATGATTATACCCTTTGTAAAAAAAATGAAAAGACCTATACATTTCTTAAAAGAATGACATTCTTTCACAGAGATATTCCTCTTTATATTACTGGTAAACTTAATTTACTTTTTCTATCCAAGGAACTTAGATTTATATTCATTGAAAAAAGTGGGAATATAACGAGTATTGCTAAAAAACATTTAGAGAACGTTATAAAGCAATCATAAAGACAAATATATAAGCTATTCCTATAAGTTGAGTATAATAAATACATTCATTTAATATAGTAGTATGATACTATTTTTTTCCTTTTCCAGGGTTGCAACTGTTTAAAATTCAATAACCAAATCCTTTAGGGTCTAGTTATTTAGTTATCAATATAATTTTAAACTATTTTTAGTAGAAACTAGAACTTAAATCTTTTTTGTTTTAGTTCATTTTTTCACATGTATTTCTGCTCTTCCTTGAACACATATTTTCTGTGGATCAGTATGTTGAATCTCTGAAGCTGTGATTGTGAAGGCAAAATCATTACTCACACAGAGATTTTTCTTCCTTTTCTTCCCATTATACTAGGAATTAGGGTGTGAGTATTTTTGTTTTCCAGTGGTAATTTGGAATCTTTAAAATTATATAATTTTTTCATAGATTTCTAATTATATATTTCTATATAATTAGAAATATATCTATTATTACCTATGATGGACCATGAAGTATGGTGGCTTCTGATACTACAATTAAACACTGCCAATCACTAAAGAGAGTTCAAATATATGCATTCCAATAAATTCAGGAATACAATATTTTGAATGTTTGCAAATAATCAAAATGTGTATTATATCAACGTAGTAGAAATATGTTCTTAATTTGGTAGAAGATGGGTACCCTTCAGTGATTACTGGTTCAGTCATTATGACTTCATTTACTCAACAATGAGTTAAACTGAGTATAATTACATTAAAGCCTCCAAAAATAACCTAGCTAAATGAATAGACCTGAAATGAAACAGAAACAAAACCATACAAAATGTTGACCTCATATAAGAAAGAATGATTATACATTCTCTCAGACATATATGTTCAAGCTCATTTTTTTCTGATAACTTTATAATCTTGTGCTTTGTTGTAGGGTGTTATGGATTGCCTGTGAGTTTTATTTTGTTCTTATGTGTAAATTTCTAGCATATCTAAAAAAAGTTGTCCTTCAGTATTTCTATTTTAGTCACTTTGTTATTGTAAAAAAAAAAAAAAAAAAAAAAAAAACCTCACCGTAGGGATAGAAACATTTGCTTGACATTTGGCTTCAGAGTTTCAGTCTGTGATCACTTGTCTTCATTGTTTCTAAACCCTTGTGTAATGAGGCAGAGCTCCATGGCAGGGAGCACATGGTGAAGCAAATTAGTTCACCTCATCAGAGGACAGCACTTAGAAACACACAGAAGGAAGGTCCAGAGACAAGATCTACCTTTCAAAAGCCTGCCCTAGACATATACTAATTGTTGCAAATAAGGGAAACCATGGGCCCTAGACTTCTTTCAGCTCTGGCTTACTTCACTTTAATATGATTTTTCAGTCTTTCCATTTCCTTAAAAATGGGCACTATCATTCTTTCTGATGGAAGCATAGAATTCCATTATATATGCTGCATTTTCTTGATCCATTCATCTACTGAGGAGCATCTGGGTTGGTTCCATATCTTAGCTATGGTGAATAATGCGGCAATAAAGATAGTTTTGCTGGTAGCTTTAGTGTGGTCTTGGTTGTGATTGTTTAGGCAAATGCCCAAAAGTGGGATTGCTGGGTTATACTGGGCCTTTATGTGTAGTCTTTAGTATACATCTATGATAATCTTATCAGGTGAGCAGAAAAACTCAAAAGCTATGTACATATGAGCATATAAGATGATGCTAAACGAAATGAATCCCACAATATGGACACAAGAGGTTTTTCTTTGTCAATGTTGTTTTAATGTACTATGTAACTTTTTGTGCTTCCTTTGTTTGTTCTTCCCCCTATGGCATATCCCCTGTTGTCACTGTATTTGATTTTGGTACCCTGCATCTTATATATACATTTATCTAATTTGGGGAAGGGAAGGAGTATAACAAAATGTTGAAACAAGAACACAGGATGACCTATTTGCAACAATGATATTCACAAGACACTCTGTTGGAAATGAACTTTACAACTTCTGGGGGCAGGAAGGAGTGCAGAAGGTGGGGGCAGGAAGGGATAGTACGAGAAAAACAAAGGAGTAGGTAACAATATTCTGCAAGAAATGGACTCATTTACCTTACTCATGTAACTGGAACACTCTGTAGCATCTTTACAATAAAATCTTTTTTTTTTTTTTTTTAAAAAAAGCCTGCCCTCAGGGACCAAATCCTGCAACCAAGCCCATCTCCAAATAACCCTCGTTAGCTCCAAATGCATCATAGAATTAACCCATTGATGGAATGAAGCCTATGATGCAATTACCTCTTAAGAGCCATCTGATTGCAACTAAGCTTTTAGCACATAAGTCTTCAGTGGATGCTTTTAAATACAAACCATAACTGGTTCCAAGCCTGGTTCCAACATTGGTGTTACAAGCCTATATAATCCCAGCACTCAAGGGCTGAAGATAGGTGGATGGTGAATTTTAGGACAGACTAAGCTGCTTTATGAGACCATGTCTCAAAACAGAAAAATAGAATGCACAACAAAACACAAGGAAAAAAGATCAAAGAGAAAGAAAATAAAGGAAATCAGAGAGGACTTTATCAAACTGTAATAGTCATTCTGCTGCTTGTTGGCAGCTGGAGTGATTTCTTTGAAGAGGAAACCATATCATGTTATTCTTTTGTTCAAAACACTGGTTGAATTTCTTATACTGTCAAAGTAATGACAGAATTCAGCCAATAGTCTCTAAAACTGATATCTTGTCTCCTGATATCATTTTATCTCCGAAACTACTTTTGCTACTTTGTTTTAACCACATTGACCATGTTATCCTTCAACTATGTTCTACTTTTGAATTTTGTGTTTAATTTTTTTCATTTACAGTTCACATATGCCACACCACCTCCATCACTAACTCTCTTTCCTTCTATAAATTAACTTAAATATAACTATTTCAAAATGTGGTACCTATTAGCACCTTCCCATATTTGCAACCTGCTTCATCCTGATTTATATATATAATAATGTACACTTGTTTTGTTCAGTGATACATAAAAAAAATCTCATTTTTAGTATCCATCCATTGTCAATAGATTTTAAGCTCCTGGGCTAAGCATCTTTCCATTGTTTTCTCACAGTTATTTGGTTTCTATTGTTTTGTAGAAATTTATCAAAATTTCCACAACCTCAGGACTTAAGTGTGCACTATTTTTTAAAATTTTATTTCATTTTAAAGAAGCTGGACAGAGGGGTTACAGTTACATGAGTAAGGCAATGAGTACATTTCTTGTTGAACATTGTGATCTCACAGTTCATGTAAGTTAAAATTCTGAAGAGACTTGATTAAGAACAATGCTTATGGTTTTACAAAGCCAGATTTAGGTTTTTAACCAGCTTTGGCTCTTACCTGGAAACATTGGAGACAAATCTGCAACAAAGTTTATTCATATTGTTGACAAATTCAGTTCTTCCCAGTTGTAAGATTAAAATTTCCATTTCCTTGCTCTCTGTCAGAAGCAGTCAGTCAGCTACCTCAAGCTGACCATTTTCCTGTGTCTATATCCATACTCAAGCCAGCAAAGGCATTCCTTCTCATGTTTAAAACCCATCCACTGCTACCAGCTTGATAAAATTACTTTTATAACTCTCATATGATAAGGTTATACCCACCAAGATAATCTATCCTTTGCCTTATAAGCTAAAATAGCAAAACAAGTAATAATTCATCATATTTAGAGAATTCTCCTGCAATATTAGCTGAAGGTAGTTAAGGGGTCTACCTTATAAGTCTGTTTACTATAACTCCTATATCCTAAGTTCTAAGACAAATACAAAAAGTTCACTTCACAAATGAGCGAATCAATACTATTGCTGCAGTATCATGGGTCTCTACTGGCAATTTCATGAGAATGAGATCATGCCTGGATAAGATAACACACATTCTTTAAGTCCTTGGGGTTATGTCTCAGGTACTCCATGGAGAAAGTAAAAAAAAAAAAAGATACATTTTTTTCTGGCTATTCAAATCTCATTAATGTGTCTCGAGAAACTCTTTACTCAAATCTTCATACATTACATCAGTCCACTCAAAAATACTCATTTTCTTATATTTATCATTTTCTTTCATTATCTAGTCTCCCTATCTTTGATGTAGAAAATCATTTTCTGGGTAAGCTCTGTTGTACTTTACTGGGTTTATACCCTAATCTTTTGTTAGAGACCTGGTGTTTTCCATTCTGTCCAGAATATATATCTTTAAATCTCAAAAGACAGGCATCTTTTTATGAAATGAGGGGAAGGGTTGACAGCAGGGGAAAGAAGACCTGGAGAAGGAATTGGGAAAAATGGAGGGGAAAATCATGAGTTAATATTTCTGATAGATTATTCACCCATTACATTTTTAGTTTCATTTCACTTTATTTTAATTATATGTTTTCATGACTGTCTCTCCATCTCATGCTTAAGGGCAGAAATAGAGATCATTGATTTATCTCTTTATTTCCATTTCCTGGCAGCATTCAGAGCAGTTGTCCAATAACTCCTTGCTGAATGAATGAAAAATGAATGCATGAATTAAAAAGATAAAACAGAATATGTACCCGTTTATTATTCATTTTAATGTAAAAGAATGCGGCCCAACAAGAGATACCAGATTTCAGACATCTAGGCAGATAGGGATATTTAGAAGGGGATTTCTGATAGCTTTTTCACATAGTGGAATAGAACACTTAAAAATATTGATGATAAATGTTTCTACTAATGTAGTTTCAAACAAAATCAAAATATTTAAGCACTGTTTTACTATGCATTTCATGTGCCATTTACAAATATGAATCATATTATTAAATGCAAACATCCTTCTTGGATTTCAAGTGCATGTATTATACACTCCAAAAGTTATAAATCTGCCTTGGTTGTTTTTTGATATGTGCTAGAGGATGTTCACATTAAGATAAATGGATTGTCATGTTTTTAGAACTGTTTAGTTTTACTTTTAGGGGACCATCTGTTCTCTGATGAATGGTTCTGTGTATAAGACTGGGCATGTTGATTTAGCTTTAAAAAAATAAATGCCAAAGCTAATTATTGTTTTTAAATGTAGCTCTTATCCCCTCCAACTCCCATAGTCTCTTTTGAAGATAACTATATAATAAGGGTTCCAGGTCATATGGAAGTTTCTCTCAGAGTGCAAATACATTCACCATAAATTGCAGGAAAAATCATTTGATAGATTGGACATCATGTATTGACTTGACTGAATAATGGTCTTTCTCATCTGAAAAAAAAACTCTGAATGCGCACATAGTTTGAAGCACACTTATTGAACACTCAGGAAGAAAATAATAGGGCCAGCCAACCTTGCCTTGAATTATCTGTATTCATCATGTGACTAGGATATTACAATATCATCACTTTTAATTTTTTAAACACAGTCCTCTGCAACATTTAGAAAAGAAATACCAATTAATGAAACTAACACATGATGATATGGGATAATTCAATTCATGTGGTTTGTTGAATTATGAGTGCTATTTACATTAAGATTTTGAATAAATATTCAAGGCAATCACATTAGAACCCTTAGCTTGTACAATTGACAGCAAGATTAATCAATTTTCAATTCTAGTTTGTATCAGAAATGATTGAGGAACTTACACATTTATATTATTCACTCTTTTCTTACCAAAATTATATTTATATAACAAATGTATAGATATGCAATCTTCTAACCTCTTTTATTTATTTATTTTTTTGTTGGTCATGGGGCTTGAAGTCTGGGCCTTAGTGTTGTCCCTCATCTCTTCAGCTCAAGACGAGCACTCTACCACTTGAACTACAGCACCACTTCTGGCTTTCTGGTTGTTTATGGGAGATAGATTTCACAGCCTTTCCTGTGTGGGCTAGCTTTGAACCATGATCCTCAGATCTCAACTTCCTGAGTAGCTAGGATTACAGGCACGAACCACCTGCACCCAGCTGTAACCTCTCTTGTATAATAAAATCAGGGTTATGTGGACTGAGATTGAGATCGAAGTTGTTACTTATTTCTAATTCCAATAAGCCTGCTCTGCTTTTTGTCTTAATAGAGTGTATTTCACATATATACACATTCATATCTAAAGTAGCAGGACAACTTTCATCCTTGAACACAATACCACTATGGTATTTTTCTGCCTCAAAATATCAACTACAGTTGCAGAAAATATTTTTCTATGAAAATGAACATTTACCCTTGTCATGAGTTACCAAATAAAAATTGGTAAGCAAGTCTTATTAATTTAATTGGAATAGTAAAGAAATAACCAGTTTATTCCTGCACATATGTTTTCATTTGTTGGCTATGTATATCAATATTGTGTTTCTACAACCTTATGTGAAGTCTTTAAAGTCACATTGACTACTCTCTAGTACTGGAATACAAGCATTATACCAGGAAGCTTGGGGAAGTGTTTTAGGATAAGTAACATTGATATTAATATGTCTCAAGTTTTCACATAGATTACTATCTTCGAATAATATTGGTCTATTTCATAAGTTGGAGCTTTCTGTACTAAGCCAAATAAAATTATCCAACTTAACTAATTACAAGGGAGCTTATTGATAAGACAGAGGGTAATATGTTGGGTCAAAATAAATGCTGAAACTAGACTTTGTAAAGGATTTACAGCTGCTTCATTTATATAGGTAATATAGACAATGAATACAATTCCTAAGCTTTTTCCAATTTGGTCAGTTTGTCTGAGAACTGCTTCTTTCCTCCTTCTAAAAACAGAGGCCACCAAAATCAAACTTTCATTTGCACTAAAATTATCTCTTCTCTCCTTCTCCATGACTGCACTCAGAGTTTTATATTCTTTAGGAGATTTTCTTTCATTTGTCCTTCTGTACTTACCCCCTAGATCATAAATTCATACCTAAGAAGTATACATCTTATAAAGGAAATCATTGTGTTCATCATTCTGTCACTAGATACCACTTCTCATTTTCTTCTAGAATAATACTTTTTCAAAATTTCTTTATTATTTATTAAAAATAGTTAATATACTTTTGTCAGTCCAGGGAATTTCGCTATGATATTTCCATTCGGCACATTTGGAACTATGAAAAAATTCATCTCTTTATCATCTTACTCATGGTCTCAGGGCTTTGGTCTCTCTTCAGACAGCATTTGATATGTTTGATTATGCTATATTCATATATGCACATATATGGAACATGTGTATATGAGCATGTGTACTTGTCTCCTCTAGATACTCCTTCTTTGACTTTTTTTTTTTATCTCATTACTGTTGTCATCATCATCACCATCATCATCATCATCATCATCTTTGGTCTACACTCTACAAATGGGTGAGAAATGTCATATTATTCTTCAAAAACACACTTGTTAATTATACCTGGTTTCTGCTTACCAATGTTACAAATGGAGATGTACAAGACACTATTTGAAAATGAACTTTAAAACTTTGGGGGGAGGTATTGAGAAGTTGGGGAGGTGGGGAGGGAAAGGATAGTAGTGGAAAAACAAAGGAAGAGGTAACAATGCTGGATAGGAAATGTACTCATTACCTTACTCATGTAACTGCAACCCCTCTGTACAGTATTTTTACAATAAAAATATAAAAAAGAAAATACCAATAGTCTCTCTCTCTCTCTCTCTCTCTCTCTCTCTCTCTCTCTCTCTCTCTCTCTCTCTCTCTCTCTCTCTCTCTCTCAAATCTAATGTTTCTCTTTCCTCATTCTATGTTCATTGTATTCTGAACAGCATTAAACCTTATTGACAATGCCTCTCCTCAAAATATATTTTCTCTTACTCCCTAGGAGATCTGCCCCTGGTTTCAGCTTGTGTCACTAGCTTCTCCTTTTCAGGCTCCTTTGCTGGCCCTTCCTGGGCTAGGCCACTGTCATCTGCCCATTATTTGAACACTCTCCACATTGTGCTTTACTTCTCTATCAATGGACCTTAGTTTTCTCTCTGCAGTTCTGATTTCCTTAAGAAGTTCAAAATGCTTCTATTGATCAGCATAGTAGTTTTAAACTCCTTGGAGAGCACTACTTTATGGCTTTTACACAAATAACCATTATTTTCTTCCTTGATTTAAATTCAGATCCTCATAATGCTATTAGCCACAACAAATAGGTCCAACGCCTCAGTGACTTACTACAGAAAAAAGTGGTTAAGTTCTCACTGACATGACATTTCATTGTCACTCTGCATGCATGTGCTTGGCAGGGACTTTGCTTGTTGCCATCCAGTTATGCAAAAGCTTCTTCAGACTAGTGGTTCCAACATTTCATAGAGCCAGGAGACCTCCCCTCTATGCCTCTGCAGTTCACGCCCATAACCTTCAAGAAAGAGTTTCATAGGATATGCATTGAATATTAGAATTTCATTCTCTCCTTCCTCTCTTTATTCCTCCCTTTTACCTGGTCCTGTGCACTGTAAAGTGCCAGGTTTTGGTATTCATTTTGCCCAACAGTTAGTTTTCTTAAGGAGTTACATCATTTGAATTCTCTCCTACAGATATAATACTTGGTTAATACATTTGTGTGCACGTGCATAAAACCCCATGAGTTTACTTGTATGTTTATAAATTGGATCTATTTTCCATGTATGAGAGAGAACATGTGTCCTTTGCTTCTCTGGGACAGGCTTAACAATTTTTTTCAGGACCATCCATTTCTTTGTAAGTGATGCAATATCATTCTTCCTAATGGATGAGTAAAATTCCATTGTGTATGTATACCACATCTTGAGCTTCTCATCCATTGAGGAGCATCTGCACTGTTTTAATAAGTTAGCTATGCTGAATAGTGTAGCAAAGAACACCATTTTCAGGGTCTGGGAGAACGATGATTAGTGTGACATCGATCAACTTATAATGATATACTTATAAACTGATTTGGAAAATTATAATTTCTTTGAAAAACTATTTAAAGATAATAAAAGTATAATTTTAAAAAGAGAATGTTCATCAGTAATTTCACAGGGTCTTTTTATGAGGCATGTGTAAGGCAAACTTTAGTGCTTTTCCTTTTTATTCCATTGGCTAAACTTTAGTTATATAGTAACACTAAAGACAATTAAGGATTGGAAACATGGCTTAATATCATTTCCAAGATGAAGAAAACATGGATATTGATGATTACTCACAGTCTTTGGCATTCCAACTAACCAAGCACTAAACCACATTTCTACCATATTACATAATTTTAATTAGGTGCACATCAATTATTGCAACATTATAGTTAATGGTTTAGTAATGATTGCTCTACTCATGCATTAATTAACAGCTTTTCATTTCCTTATGAAGAATGTAAGGCTCATAATTACAGGACTCTTCTCTGTCCATTCATTGTTACTCTTAGTTCTTCTATCCATGACTGGTGTCATTAAATATGTAGTAAATATTTATGCATGTTTAGTTAGTATTTGATTTATATGTTATTAGAATGATACAACTTGTTTGAGAAACCCATAAATATTGAATCTTAAGAGAAATAATGGTAATAGCCTTCTGACGTATTTCCTTCTTCCACTTATAGTAACTAATCAAAAAATAGGCTTGGAAAATACAATGCGATTTTGGCAGAATAGTGGAAAAATAAGCTGGTCCCAGAGGCTGAATTTTGGAGTGTTCCCTTATTGATGTGATTATTATATTATTGATGTGATTATCATATATGACAGTCACTAAAACTTCATAGAACAAATATTTTTAAAAAATCATTCAAGGGCTGGGAAGGTGGCTCAGTGGTAGAGTGCTTGACTTGCATGCATGAGGCCCTGGGTTCGATTCCTCAGCACCACATAAGCAAAAAGAAAAAAGCTGGAAGTGGCGCTGTGACTCAAGTGGTAGAGCGCTAGTCTGAGCTGAAGAACTGAGGGACAGCGCCCAGGCCAAAAGTTCAGGCCCCACTCCTGGACCAAAAATAAAAAACCAAAAAACAAATCATTCAAGACAGCTAACACAAAAATTTGTTGAGAGCAGCTTACAAAGACAAAACCGCAAATATTAGAGATCTATTAGTACTGTGTTCAATAAATAAGTTATTCCATTCTCAACTGAGATCTGGTATGATAGCACATGCTTGCTATTCAACTAAGACAAGAAGCTGATCATACCCAGATGATATCCATACCTAGGTATGGAACAAAACTCAATCTCAATAATAATCAGCAGAAGCAAGGTTGAAGCATGGCTTTCTAGTAAGGTGCTTGTCTAGCAAGTACACCAGTAATTAGCTTGAACCAAAAGGATAAATGAGACTTTGTAGTAATCAAACATCAACTTATAGTAGTTTAAACAAAAATGCAAAAAGTAATCATGTTATAACTAAATTTTGTGAACCAAAAGAAGAACCTTAAAATCAAAGAAAATTTTCTTTACACAAGAATGTGAAATAAGTTGAGAGAAAGATTAGTTACTGAAGACATTCCGTTTGTGTGTTTCTCTCTGTGTGTCTCTGTCTCACTCTCTTTCTCTGTCTCTCTCTCTTTGTCTTGTCTCTGTCTGTCTCTGTCTGGCTCTGGTTCTGGCTTTGTTTCTCTCTCTTGTGATTGTACTAATGTTTGAACTCAGGGCCTGGGTGCTGTCTCTAAGCTCTTTTGCTCAAGATTAGCACTCTACCCCTTGAGCCACAGCTCTACTTCCCAAATTGTTGAGATAGTTAATTAGAGATAAAAGACTCATGAACATGACTGCCTGGGCAGACTGAACTCTGTCCTCAGATCTCAGCTTCCTGAGTAACTAGAATTACAGCTGTGAGCCACTGACACCTGGACAAAAGGACATTCTTAATGGTAATTGCTTTACCTGGATTGGTAAAGTCGGGGTAGGAAACAGAGGCCTGTCTATCAACCATGTACATTCATTGTCTGGTTACTAACACTCCATAGCTGCTTGGTTGTTGTGGGAGCATGTGAGGAACAAGGGGATTAACTTTAGGGAGTCAACTTCTTCAGGAGGCTTCTCTGGCTGCTGTTCCTGGGACCAAGCCAACTTCGCTTTTCCTAAGATTTACTCAAGATTTTAATAAGCTATTCAGTGTATCTTGGGGAACCATTCTATTCTCTCATAACAGCATCTCAGGACCTGGTACCAGGTTGGCATCATATCAGGAAATGAGGTTACCCTTAAACTTTAAATTGCATACTTACCTTTTTGTTTTCTAATAAAATCCAAGTTGACATAGCACTTTACTATCTGTAAAGGCTTTGCATTCCATCTCTAAGGAAACTTTTTCTCTTTCACACCTGCTACAGATAAGGAAACTTCCCCAAATAGCACCGAATATGCACAGAAGAAATGATCATTGGAGTTCTTTTAGAGCATAGGAAAGCCAAGAAACAACAAATAAAAAGTGATTAATAGCAAAAGTCAAAACCTTTGATTTGCACTATGAGGCACAATATTGCCCCTCTGCCATGCCCAGCCCTGGTAAATCTCTATAAATACTCTGGAGGGATCATACTCAATTTTTGTTCCATAACTCCAACTTATTACAAATGATAAAATAAGTGAATGAACCAAGGAAGAGACGACCAGGAGAATGCTTTCATAATATCTAGTATATACCCTTTGAAATTAAGAAAATTAAGAGGCAGTGTTGAGAGGGATGAGGGAGAATGATGAAATGGATCACCAACCAAAATGTGCTGTACTTATAAACTGGTATGTAAATGATGACTCCTTTATACACCTACTTAAAGATAATAAAACTATAATTTAAAATATATCACACAAATTAAGTTAAACTAAGAAAAAAGAAAATCATAAATTTTATTAAAGGATAACTCACAAGTAAAAATATAAGATATTTGATATGAATAACTTCTAGGAAAGAAGCCAAAGAAATGATTATTGCTACTTATATCAAGAGAAGCACAAACAATTTTTAGGATAGGAAAAAAATATGCAACATTCAGAATGTTAGTATGTGTGTCATAAGCAAAGAGAAGACATTGACACTTGAGAACACTAATGTCAAGAAATTGTATTTCCAGGGGGAAAATCAGCCTGAAAAGGATTATCTTGTTTATTATCAAACATTTTTATATAAATGAAAGGAGAGAAAAAAATAGTAAGGACCTATAGGTTCATACTACAAAACTAATCATACATACTCAAAGTAAATAAAAGTCATAGACAAGAATGGTTTGAAATAATTTATCATACCATGACTGTTTCTTTTTTCGGTAAAAAAGGACAAAATTTTATATAATAGAAATGCAAAAGTAATAAGTCAAGGGAAACAAAAACAGACAACAAAAGATATAATAGTTATTAAACTAGTAAGATGAGGTTTACTGCTTTCTAAAGAAAGTAATGACAAAGAAAAGAAAGTGCATCCATAGCAACTCAAACCTAGAATTACAGATGAGGGCATTAGGGGCCAGGAAGAAGAATCAGTCTCAATAGGATACCTAGGGGTCAGCACACAGTCTTGTTCACATGGAAACCATACATAAGGCAAGAAGAAAATCACAGTGACAAAACAAGCAAAATAAATGTGTATTATTTAGTACGTTAACCTCATAAGCATTAGCTTATGTAAAGAATAAATGGAATAAGATTCTAGCAAGAGAATGTTCTCTGTATAGAGTGGAAGACAATAGGGAAGGAAAATGTGCTACCTAAAGAAACAGGATAAAAAGAATTCTTGATATATTTGAACAATGATAACTATAAATTTCTTGATCATGTCAGAAATTAATACAAACTTTTGAATTAAACAAAGTTGCATTAATTGTGTTATTGACAGTAGGAAAATTTAAAACACAAAATACCTGGAAGCTATTCTTTTTTTTATTATTGTGAAAATACTGTACAGAGGGGTTACAATTACATGTGCAAGATCATGAGTACATTTCTTATCAAGCATTGTAGCTTCCTCCTTTGTTTCCCCTTCCCATCCCTTCCCATCCTCCCCTTCACCCCCCACCCAATATCCTCCTCCCTCCCTCCCCCCCACCCAATCTTCTTCCCTCCCTTCCCCCCCCACCCAATCCTCCACCCCCACTAAAGTTGTAAAGTTTGATTTCAACATAAGGACTTGTACATCTCATTGTTGCAATGGGTCCACCTGTATTCCTATTTAAACAATTTGTTTTTCTTTTTTTTTTACATATATATTTTTTTTATTGTGAAAATACTGAACAGAGGGGTTACAATTACATGGGCAAGATCATGAGTACATTTCTTACCAAGCATTGTAGCCTCCTCCTTTGTTTCCCCTACCCATCCCTTCCCATCCTCCCCCTGTCTCCCACCCAATCCTCCCCCCCACCTTCCGCACCAAAGTAGTAAATTCGTTTTTTGACATAAGGACTTGTACATCTCATTGTTCCAATGGGTCCACCTGTATCCCTATTGAAATGATTTGTATTTCCCCTTCCCCTCCACAAATTATACCGACATCAAATACAGTGAAAGCAGGGGTTATACTGTGGTGGAGGGACATACAAAGCAATAAAGAAATAATCTTATAAATGTGTTAGAAACAATCGCATGAAAGAAAAAAATTTGAATACATATCATAGGGTTCATTTCCCTAACATCAACTTATCTGACCTTTTCTGCTTGACTCAGACATATACTAGCTATTGCAAATAAGGAAAACCATGGGACCTATGTTTCTTTGGGCCTGGCTTATTTCACTTAATACAATTTTTTTCCAAGTCTTTCCATTTCCTAACAAATGGGGCAATGTCATTATTTCTGATGGAGGCATAGAATTCCATTGTGTATATATACCACATTTTCTTGATCCATTCATCTACTGAGGGGCATCTGGGTTGGTTCCATATCTTAGCTATAGTAAATAATGCTGCAATAAACATAGTCGTTCTGATAGCTTTAGTGTGGTCTTGTTTGTGAACATTTGGGTAAATGCCCAAAAGTGGGATTGCTGGGTCATAGGGGAGCTCTATGTGGAGTCTTTTGAGGAACCTCCATACTGTTTTCCAAAGTGGTTGAACAAGTGCCTGCAATCTTATCAACTATGTGGGCAGAGATAAGGAGGATCACTGTTGAATACCAGCCCTGGTAAAATGTTAGCAGAACTCTGTATCAATAGACAAACAAAATTGTCTTGCATATCTGTGTTTATAGCTATGTTGGAAATGCAAGTAGGATGAGCACAGTTCAAGGCTAGACAGGCAGAAACAAAACAACAACAACAAAAACAACAACAAGAGCAACAACAAAAAATCCACTTGGATCATGCACAAGACATTGTGTGAAATCTGTAAAGTGCAATGTGCTCTGAAGGTAACCATAGTAATAATGAAAACAAATGCCAACGCTACATTCTAGCAAACAAAATAAGCCCATTCCCAGACTTACCAATTGTATCTTGGTCTTCTTGTTTATCCTTATAATTTCTGTAGTTAATTATATGAGATACACACATACCAAAAATAAAACATTTGGGGAAGTCCTGACTTATTGTAAATGTTTAATGGTCAAATGAATGAATTTCTGTGATCTATTCCTTAATAAACTTGTTCTTATAGTATCATTTGAGCCATGTGAACAATATCCTTGAACTTGTTAGAAATGCAAATTTTCAGGTCCCATCCCAAACTTAATGTTCCTGAAACTCTAAGGTTGGTCCTGGTCATGTCTGTACCAAGCTCTCTGGTGAACAGATATTCTCATAAGCTTGAGAGACATGCAGAGGAGGTGTCATTAAGCTAGCCTACATTTATCTCTTTCACAAGTGAAATTTTTAAAGGATGGTGGAAGGATTTGGCATATTCTGATCTACCTACATTCTTTTAAAATCCACACAAGGAAGATTTATTTCTCTGGGGCTTTTCTCTTTGTAGTTGAAAAATTCCTTTATGATTTTGTCAGGAAGCTGATAGGTACTACTGATCCTTCTCCCTACTTGGGACAGATTTGGCTAGTCTATCAAAAATGAGTCATTGGAAAAAATGTGTTCAAATTTTTCTTTAAAGCTTACCAAAAGAAAATATCAACTACATGATTCTTTCACAATAGAATCTACTTATTTCTACAAGGCCATACATTTTACATATGACATAAATGTTAAACATTTGGCCTCAGATTTGGATTTCCTCTTTAAAATTTCATAATGGGTTCCTTCTAAGTAACATAATAAGTGCTACCGAGTTAGGCGTAATATTTAACATCTGGAACATATGCTGGGAGACGGGAGCATCCATCATTTAATAAAAGGGCTTACTGTACCATTTCATGAACTCCAGTGGAGTAGATTTCATTCTGATATTTAGTCAAGAACACAGAGAGATAAAATAACTCAAAATAAGGACTTACATAAAAAACAGTTTCTCATTAAATTTTCTACCTTCATTAAATAGCATAACGACCCACATATCATATCTACTTTTTGTTTACTAGAGCCAGTGTAGAAAGCAAAATTATTCAATTGAAGGCTTATATTATTTTCTTACTTAGTTTGTTGACAGACATATGACAAATCAATATTGGTTTATTTTATCCCAAACAAAACCTTTTGAGTGGTAGAAATGCTTAGGATGTTTTTTATCTTGATAAGAAATGTTATGTGCAATTTAAAAATGAAAGTTTTTTTAATGAAGAATAAATGGGATATAGTTTAAAACTGCAGTTGCTAGTTGACTATGTCTTTCTATTGTATTATGGTGATTACAAAACAGGTATCTTTCCACTTAAGCAGCTAAGTTTGGTTTTATATTATTTCCTTTTCTTTCTTAGCTTGCCAAGTTCTTCTGGGACTTAAACAATGTATTTCCTAAGTAGACCAGCATCCTATTTTTTCAATCTGTTTTTAAAGACCATATTCTTCAAAATCAGAGGCAAGTGGCTGTCATTACTTTTTACTATTGCATTTCCATTTGAAGAAAACATTTTTGAACAAGAGAAACTTTTTTAATGTTTTCCTCACACTGAAGATTTTTCTCAGATCCTTTAGGGCTCATGTCTTCTAAATGTTATGATAATGTAAAAGAAGGCTCTCTGTACCAGCCATTCTGATAGCAACAATGTTATTACAAACCAGCTGGTTTAACTACAGGAGAGAACTACAAATTGGCCTCAGGTATGAAAATAGTGAGACTTGAAGCAGCAAAACAAGGCAAGATGCTGAGGAAAAACACTATGGCAGCTGCCTTAGTGGGAAGGTGCCCTAAGATACAATAAAAAGAAATATTTGAAAAATATTTGAAATATCTTGGTATTAGAAAAACCAACTTAGTTTGTGATACTAAAAAGCAATCTTCAGCATAGCATAGCAACCTAGCAGCCTGGGACTTTATCAGACTATAAAATTTCTCTTGGAAATCTATTTTAGTCTTTAAAAGTAACTAATAGCAGTCTTATGTAATATTTTAAATTACTGGTTTCTCATACATTTAATATGCACCACCCCCCATCTCACAGTTGGGTTAGGATAAAGTATCCTGGTTAAGTTTCAGAAGGTTTCAAACATCTAAGTGGACAGAAGTTTTCACAAATGTAAATAGGCTATTGATTTCCACATATTTAACTTGATCAGGACCCTTGTAGTGAAATCTACAGAAAAATGTACCATCCTGGCATAGTTTTAATGTCCTTCACTGTATGAAGTTACTCTTCTGTTTGACGATTCTGGAACTTCCCACTCTACTCCTTGTCTCCCTTAGCACTGGGGAATATGCTGACAAAACCTATACAAAAATCCCTCCATCACCTGGGAGGCTGTTTCCCATATTCAAAATTTTCTAGCAAAAGTTTCCTCACCTGTGAAGGCTTTCCTGATCCATCCCATCATGGCTGACAAATGTTATCTGTAGAATTGCCTAAACTATACATAAAGAAACTCTAGTAACACTAATGACAAGGATAGATTCGTACTTTCTTAGTTCTATTGGATTCTGTATCTAAATAGCACTCTTAAATTTTCTTCATTTTCTCCATTTGTATCTTCCATGCCTCCTTCTTGACTCAGTGATGGAGGGACCACAAGAATGTATGCTGAATTATGAAATGATATTGAAATTTATTTCCAAGGGACTTTACTTCCAATTCTCAGTTCCATTGAGAGGTAGCTTCCCTACTAACAAATCACATGTAGTTTCCACTGATAAATTTGACATTAAATATAGGAACATTATAATAGATCTGTTAGGTGAAACTGGTAAATATAGTTCAGTCCTGAATTTCATGCAGTGCTTTTTTGTATAGCCTCATGAAGTATAATGGAGAAATATACTTGTTACAAAAGTTACCTATTTTGGTAACTTTTTTTAGCCTTTTTTATAGCAATATGACAAATAACATTGTAGGTTGTCCTTAGGAAAAGTTATTCTATCAAATTCCCAAGAACCTGAAATGAACTAGTCCTGCAAAGAGAGATGTAAATAAATTTTGGCATCTTTTGTTTTATGCCAAAAACATTTTTGTTTAATGAATAAGAGCTCATAAAGAAGGAACTATACAAAAATCAAAAGGAGACTAAAAATACTATACAACAAAATCTTTAAAATCAAAATACCATGTCTAAAATCAAAGTTTTTAACATTTCCTGTCGTATTAGATATTACAATAAAATGTGATTTTACTAAGTAAAATAGTAAGGATAATATATCAATTATAAAACAATCTCATGTAAATATTCTTTACTGGGTTTCTAGGTTAATGGATCTGTAGTCTACATTTCTAGATTTTAGTCAGCAGACAAAATATCTAGTCAATTGAATTAATAGATTAATACATATTATCTATACAGAATACATATTATATATGTATATATACATATTACATATATGTATATATACATATTATATATATATCAGAATACATATTATATATATACATATATATACATATATATAGTTCCCTTATGGAGAACAACAAGGTGTACATATGTGTGCAAATAAGCCCCATCTTTACATTGTGCCACTTGTATTGAATGACCATATGAAAAGAATGTGCCCAATAATTAAATCAGTAAAACTTCAGTAGAGTTTTCCAGAGAACTTCACTCAAACAATATATAATCAACACCTAGAAGATACCATTCATACCCTGGCAAAGTGCATAGGTTAGCATGAAGAAAAAAATGAACAAGCTAAATGACAGTTTAAGAATTTTGAAAGTTCTTCACAGGCCTGAAAAATGAAAACTTAACATATTTATACCTGAAAATAATAGAAGACAAATTCTCTATGTGCTGTGGGTGGAGATGTAGTTCTGTAGCCTTCTTTTCAAGGTCACGTTTTTGTTGTTGAAGCAAAGACTAAGGATGTCTGTTCCTGAGGGATGCTATATTCCTGACATTCCTGCCTCCAACTTGTGCCTTCTTCCACTCTTCTGGCCCATTGCCATTTCTGTTTACTGAAAAGTTGTGTGTGTTAGTCTGTCTCAGTTTGAAATGGAAATAAATCTCCTTTCCCTAAGTACTCCTACTATACATAATACTTGAAATTTTATAAACTTTAAATGAACTTACAAGGACACAGAAATTTCGTGTTTCAGGATCCAACTTAGTCAACTTTAGAGAGAAACTCCTTTCCTCTTCATTTCTCTAGATGCTTACCCAGTAGAAGGAGCCATATTGTTTTTTGACAAATCAGAAATATATTCTGGAAATCCTTTATAGCTACAACACACCTGGAGGTGTCTCTCTGTATTCTCTTAACTATTTCTCTGAGTTTATCAGTTTCCTAAGATGGGATTTAAGGAAGTGAATTGGGGTTATATGTTTTTTGAAAGTATATAAAAAACACAAATATTGAAGACAAGTATGATTTTGAGTATCTATTCTAAAAGCTGGTACCAGCTGCTTGATGTAGCAGAAAGATATAAATTCTCAGCGATATCAATCTACAGCAATGTAGAAAACTAATAAATATGCTTGTAAGATAATAAATTTGTAGGGCTATTTTATGAAATCTGTTTGTAAATTGCTCAGTGGTAGTTATCACAATCCAAAAATGTTTTCCACTGTATGATTTAATCCAGTATATTACTAAATGAATTTAAGATAAATATCTGTTGAACTTGAATGAAAATGTTCTTGACATATTTGTCTATGGTAATGACTTAATGATAAGTTTATGTCAATTTGCTCGAATGACATTACCTATGGTACTTTTTGCATGACCTGGCATCTGTGGAAACATTTCCATAAAAAAAAATAGATTTTCTAATAATTAATTAGCTTAACATAAAAGCCTATATGTTAAAAAAAAGTAAAGACCTTTACATTAAAAGCATCAACTTATTTAATCATGAATGCAATTGAGATTTCTAAAGGATATATTTTGGAACTTATTAGTTTGGAATTGATTTTTTTTAATTTTGAAATCATCAGTAAAGATTCTCATTAAGGTTAAATGGAAGTCACGCACCCCTTCCCGCCTCCCCCCACCCCCCATCAGGGGCATCCTGGGGCTGTAAGCTTTTGTACTCAAGGCTAGTATTGTAGCACTTTGAGCCACAGCGCCATTTCTAGGATTTGGGTTGTTAACTGAAGAGTCTCATGAACTTTCCTGCCCAGGCTGGCTTTGAACTGTTCTTCTCTAATGTCAACCTCCTAAGTAGCTATGATTACAGGCATGAGCCACAGCTGCCTGGCTAGGAATAGGTATTTGGAAAGGCCTGTACTCATTTCATCTATTGGATCAGAAATTCTTACAGAGTCAAGAAATAATTCTTTCCTATCTAGACTACCAAAGTTCTTGATCTGAATAATTTCTTTGTCTTTTAGTTTGGGCCCAATAAAGATGAAATAAGTGAGTATTTTTATGTTGGAGTAAAGGCTAAGAGAGAAGTCTGTGATTACCCTTATTTTGTTCTTGGATTTGACTATTCATTGTTAGAGTGAAACAATTTGAGGATAAGTATTTAAATATTGTCTATCCAAGAATAAAAAAAAACTGTTTACACAATAGAAGCTCAGTACATCGTCATTGAATAAATAAAAGAAGAAATGTATGACGGATGAACATTTGAATAAAATTAAAAAATGTAAAATTAATGGAAAGTTTTCACAAAAGAAAGATTGGCAGATAGCAGAATTTCTAGCTTGGCTTTTGGATGTCATCTTTGTCGATTTTTTGAAGAATACAGGCTGAATATAGGAAATATAAAGTAACAAATTTTCCCCCTCAGAATGCAAAATTCTGTATTCCTTTATACATGGCAATTGTTTTTCTAATATAAGATTTCCAAATTCAAATCCTCTATTAGTGTGTGTGTGTGTGTGTGTGTGTGTGTGTGTGTGTGTGTGTGTGTGTGTGTGTGTGTGTGTGTGTGTGTGTGTGTGTGTGTTCATGATAGTACAAGAGATTAAACTCAAAAACTTACATTTTTGCTTGAATTTATCCTTCAGGGCTGATGTTCTACCACTTGAGCCATATGTTCACTTCCAACATTTTTCTGGTTAATTGGATTTTTGAATAACTTGAATGTGGACTGCTCAGAATGCATTTGAGCTTTGATACTCAAATCTCAGTTTGAGGATCTGCTGTGTAGCTAAGATTATTCATATGAGCCACCAGTGTCCATGAATCTGTACATGAATCTGTACTCATAGGTTTCCACAGTTTTGTTAATTAAATAACTTATGTTTAAGCTATATAATTAAAACATTTCATGCACCTAAATGAAGATTCCTAAAGACTCTTAAATCTAAACATTTAGTTGCAACTTCTCAAGAATTATAGACCAGGATTGCCAACTCTTCACTAAAAATAATCTCGTTCATAATGCATAGGAAAAGAAATTCAAACTCTACTTTCTTCTCCACAAAACCTTTGTCTTTCTCTAAACTCAGTGGACATTATTTAGGTATCTTTATATTCTTTTACAAAAGACATAACTCTCTTTTGGTACCTCTGGTGTTTTGACCTAAGAGCTTTGTACTTGCTGTATCTCATTGTACTTCTTTTTTTAAATTTTTTATTGTAAAGATACTATACAGAGGGTTACAGTTACATGAACAAGGTAATGAGTACACTTCCTATTGAGCATTGTTACCCTCTCCATTGTTTTCCCCCTACCATCCCTTCCCTCCCTACCTTCCCCGAGGTTCTTTTTTTAAATTGTGATTAAGTGATTACATAATTTCCCAAATTTCACAGTATTGTGGAATAATGATGCTTATTTAAAGTCACAAGTTCATTCTTACTTTCCTGGAGCAAATTGTCTATCACAGTCTATAACATATAATGGTGTACACATATACACCATACATGTGATCAGCAGCATGGGGATATTTAGTAGTGGTTTGACCAGATGAGTGGGAGTTCTTTGTTTCTTAAGTCCTGTTAATTTTGTCGTATCACCTAACATTTTGGATTTAGCATCCACTTATCAGGGAGACCATGTACCGTTTGTCTCTTAGCTCTTGGCTTACCTCGCTCAACATGATTCCTTCTAGCTCCATCCGTTTCCCTGCAAATACCATTATTTTGTCATTTTTAATGGCTGCGTAATATTTCATTGTGTATAGATACCACAATTTTTGGATCCATTCATCTGTGGTGGGGCATCTGGGTTGTTTCCATATCCTAGCTATTGTGAACAGTGCTTCAATAAACAGGGAGGTGCATGTGTCCTTGTATATTGGTTCCTGTTGTTCAGGGTAGATGCCTAGAAGTGGTATGACTGGATCGTAAAGGAGGTCAATCTTTAGCTTTCTAAGGACCCTCCAGACTGCTTTCCAAAGTGGTTGTATAAGTGCTCATTGTACTTCTTAAGGTACACTCTGACCCAGTATTACCTTAGTTATTTTTCAGAAAAGGACTCATATGTTTTCATAGAGCTATCATTGGATGGTGGTCTTCATATTTCCCTTCTCCTATGCAAGTAGTAACATGTCAGTGCACCCCCACAATTGGCCTGTCCTTGAGATTTCTTTCTACCAATTTTTGGCCCTTCTTGACCCAAACTATAGCTCTCCTATCTCTACCTTCTATCTACCTGGTATTACAAGTGTACGCCACCACCCTGATGTACAATATCTTTCTTAAAAAGTTATCATTTTAAATAGCAAAAAGAAGGTTCTATATAGCAACATAATTGATACTATGCATCTTGTTCAGTGTCACCTTTTCAACATTTTCATCCCCCTTCAACCCACCCCTTCACTTACTTTTCTTAATTTTGTGGTATATACAATGAATTCTTCACTGCATTCTTCCCATGTGCACACAGTCCTCCTTTCACGAATTTTAAGTTTGTTTAACCACCCTGAAAAGGAGTATTGAGGTTTCTAAACAAAACTAATCATAGAACTATTCTATGACATAGTAATTCCATTCCTAGATTTATTCAGTAGAATACAAGCAAGGTTATAAACCACCCCCAGCACAACCATGTTCATTGCATCACTATTGACCATAGCCATGATATAGAATCATCTCAGATACCCCTCAATGGACAAGAAAATTTAATATATTTATACAATAGAATCTTACTTATCTATTAGAAAGAATGATATTGTAACATTCACAAGGAAATAGAAAGACTTGGAAAATTATATGAAATGATATACAATGACTTTCTAATGGCACTCTCTCCAGTTTTACTTTCAAAAATTTCTATTGAATAAAAAAAGATAATTTGTTTTTGTCATGATCACAAGAAAACACCTAACTTCACTTGAAACCATACACTGGTCTTTTTTGACATCAACAATCCATCTTGCCTAATTCTCTTCTCTGTTGAGAAAAATTTATACTTCAAAAATAGTAAAGAACAAAGAATTTCCAAATACATCATACCATTTCACTATATTATGACAGTCTATGATTTTTCTTTTGTCCCTCATGATCACTTCCTCAACATTAATCTTTTATCCTACTATTATTTATCTTCAAGTTCTAGAGAAAATACTGGGGTAAGCAAAAACAAAAGAAATCACTCATTGTCTTTCAAAAAAGAACTGGTTTGAATCATTCTGTAACAGCATTTATTACATCCTTGTGGGTGTTTCTTATCTCCCATATGAATGTATAATTCTTGCACACAGAACATTTTCTTATATTTGTGTAGTCTACAGATAAGGTCTCAGATGCTAAAAGGCGAGTGCTCTACCACTTGAGCCACATCACCTCTTCCGGTTTTCTAGTGGTTTATTGGAGATAAGAGTCTCATGGACTTTCCTGCCCGGGCTGGCTTTAAACCGCGATCCTCAGATCTCAGCCTCCTGAGCAGCTAGGATTACAGGCGTGAGCCACAGGCGCCTGGCAAGGAAGTCTTTTATTGTAATTTGTTTCTATCAGTTCTGGGGCTTGAACTCAGGGCTGGGGCACTGTCTCTAAGCTGCAAGGCTAACACTCTACCCCTTGAGCCACAGCTCCACTTCTCTCTTTTTTATAGTTTATTGGAGGTAAGAATATCACAGACTTTCCTGTCCAGGCTGGCTTCAAACCACCATCTTTAGGTATTAGTCTCCTGAGTAGCTCAGATTACAGTCAGCAGATTTAGGAATTAATTTCTTATAAATGAATAAATAAATGATAATATGGAATGAAAATGTATACTCCAAAAATTCATAAATTGAGTCAATCCCTGCTTCCATGTGACTGTATATGGAGGAAGGGTCATTAGCTGTTTAAGGCTAAAAAGATCAATTAAATATTGGTCCTAAACTGACAAGTTATTATCTAATACAGGAGTAAACAACTGTTTTAAAGTGTGAAAACATCTATCCAGGACATGAAGATAGGCATCAGTCCTGAACTTCTCAGATTCCAGAATTGTGATTAAAAAAAATTGTCGTTGAAATCACTTATTTTACTATAGAATATTATGGCAGAATCAGAGAAAAAAATGGATATTGATACAAAAATACTTATCAGTATAATACAGCAATTCATTCTCAAATATGTTGTTGCCAATTTATAAGAAATGTATGTTTGTTCTAGAAAAATGAAGCTATGTATGGAAAAAGTAGTTTTAAATACCTTTGTTTAATTCTATGAAAAGAGCAACCATGTAGTTTTGAACTTGTATGTCCTGGCAATTTATAATATTCGATTTTGACTACCAATAAAATTAGTTGTAATAGTGAAAGGAAATTAGTTGGACCTTGAAATGAAGCTTCAAAAAATGAAGCAATGGAATGAGCTTTTTACATGAAAAGTGAGATCAAGCTAAATTTTGGACAAATAGACTTGCAGAAAGTTTCATGATTATTTGATGATAGAAAGTGTCATGTCTCAGGGTTAGTCAAAGTTTTGAGACTATTAACAAGAAAATATAACCAAATAATCAATTTAAATATGTATATTATAAATACCTTAGAAACAATAGCAAGAAAGAAAACAACGTGTCCCTAACTTAGGGTTCATTTTGTTAATATTATCTTATATGGTCATATGCACATAGCTTTTGACTTTTTCTACTTGTCCTACACAGATACTAGTTATTGCAAATAAAGGAAACCATTGGACCTATGTTTTTTGGGCCTGGCTTACTTCACTTAATATAATTTTTTCTGTCTTTCTATTTCCTAATAAATGGGCAATGTCATTCTTTCTGATGGAGGCATAGAATTTATATATATATATATATATATATATATATATATATGAAATATATATATACCACATTTTCTTTTTTTGTACATTTTTATTGTAAAAATGTTGTACAGATGGGTTACACTTACACAAGCAAGGTAATAAGTACACTATTGAGCATTGTTCCCTCCTCCTTTGTTTTCCCCCTACCATCCCTTCCCCCCCACCTCCACAACTACTAGCCATCCCTCCCACCCCCCCCACCCCGCCCCACCTCCAGCCAAAGTTGTAAACTTCATTTGCAACATAGTGTTTTGTACATCTCATTGTAACAATGAGTCAACCTGTATCCTTATTTAAGCAAATTGTTTTTTCCCTTCCCCTCCCCAAATTATAGAAGTATATTTGATGTCGGTGCCCTGCATCTTGTATATACACTTCTCTAATTTGGGGAGGGGAAGGGAACAAACAAAATGCTTAAATAAGGATACAGGTTGACCCATTGTAACAATGAGACGTACAAACTTTACAATTTTGGCGTGGGAGAAGGGGGTAGTTGTAGAGGGGAGAGGGAAGGGATGTTAGGGGAAAAATAAAGGAGGAGGAAACAATACTCGATAGGAAATGTACTCATTACCTTGCTCATGTAACCGTAACCCTTTTGTACAGTATTTTTACAATAAAATATACAATATATATTATTACTCCATATTTTAACAAGAAGTATTTTTAAAAGTGCAATTACCACATTTCAGAATATGAAGTCTTTTGGTGCATACTGTTGCACTTCTTTGAAATAATGTAGAAATGTATTGGATGAATAATCAGGCCGTGAGAGCTCCCAATCTTTTACATCAGATGTTTTGAGAGGGCATAGTTACTATTTGTATATGCCAATATCCATTCATTTTATTTTTGATTCTCTTACGTAATTTGGTCTGTACCTGGCCAACTTACTCATTTTAGTAAATATTATTTCATGTCCCTGACATGTTTTACGATTCTTTATATATTAAGGTTCATGCTTTGTGGCATTATATTGTAAATATTGTCCCTACTTTGTTTATATTTCATGTTTTATTATAGTATTTAGTGACCTTACTTTTTAAAGTTTTGTTGGTTAAATGTTCTGAAATACATAGAATCAATATATATAAAACTTTATTAAATTTGATAAATATTATCTCACCACAACTTTCCTAACTTAGGAAAAGGAAAGTTAGGAAAAGCAAGTACAATCACATTCAAATCAGAATAATAGCCATGTGACCACTTCATTTAATGTTCTGTTCTAACACACTAAACATAATTTCATTAATATAAATTTTATTTCACCTTTGAAGTGTTTAGTTTTTGTTAGTATTTAATTAAAATTAGTATTTAATTTTATGTTAGTTGTATAAATTTTTATTATGATATTTCAATACATATATGTATACTATATAATGTACATTGATCATATCCACCCCTCTATTAAACCCTCTCATTCAATTTTTATTAAATTTTAATATAGTTAATTGCTACTTGGTTAAGAGTTTTCCAGAGCTTGAAAAGCACATTGTAGAGATATAGAGTAATTGTAAACGAATCAAATATCTAAAACATAATTTGATTTATAATGCTATGAAACATATTGAGAATAGCTAAAGTATGGGATTTTTAACAATAGATATACAAATTTTAAAGTTGAAAAAAATTCTACTGGCATGGCATTGGTGGCTTTTGCCTGTAATCTCAACATCTCAGGAGGCTGAGATCTGAGGATCACCACTCAAAGCCAGCACAGGCAGAAAAGTTGAAGAGACTCTTATCTCCAATAAACCACTAGAAAACCGGAAGTGGCACTGTGTCTTAAGCAGTAGAGCGCTTGCCTTGAGCTGAAGAGGACAAGGATAGCACTCAGACCCAAGTTCAAGCCCCACAACCAAAAAAAAAAAAAAAAACTAAATAAAATAAAAAATAAAATTGTACTGTATTTATAGACTTTTTAGATGTCTGTGAAAACATCCTAAATGCAATTATTATATGCTTTAATTCAACTTTTCAAACATGTATCAAGTACCGGTTTATATGCTGTTTGCTAAGTATACAAAAATAAACAAGAGAAAATTTTCTTCAAAAGAGGAGACCAGAGGAAGATGGCAGAGGAGAAGCTGGAGGCTTATTTAGCTCTCCCATAGAAACCAGTTTTAGTGTTCCAGTGAACAGTCCTAGGCTAGAGAATCACACCAAGTGTGCCTTCACAGTACAGAGAGTTTGGCCAGAGAGGGAAAATACAGGCAGCTTGGTCAAGGAGACAGATCTGAGCACTTAATGGTAGCTGTGGCTGTGGCAGCAGCCACTGCTGCCATACCAACAGAGAAAGACCGGGACAAAGTTGCCAGACGCAAGAACTACCAAGCAAGAACTGACAAAAAGCAGAAATCTTCATCCTGCTGATCGCAGACTACAGACAGTCCAGGAACCAAGAGTTTGGTGAGAGTAGAACCCTAACATCTTCACTCCTTCTCACAGGAAGTAGGCCTTCCTCAAACACTGGAGAAGATCTCCATCTTTGACACAAAAGCCCTGCCAAGAAGCTAGTTCCAACTCAGACCTTGGAAGAAAACAATAGGAGCCATTCAGCAGGTCACAGGAACCTTATCTGACCTGCTGGGCTCAGCTCCATCCAGGGCAAAGTCACCCTGACCAGGCAGGGGAAGCCCACAACACCCTCCTCCCCCAGAAGTGTCTTTCTTCACTGGGTAAACAGAGCCACAGGCTGCCCCCTCCCCACTGCAGCCTAGACAAACAATTGAAACTCAGTAAACATAAACCCTGAGAATGGCTCTAGGCTGGGCTCTGCATCTCAGGAGCTAGCCCTTCAGGGAAAAGCTACTGATGGCTAATAGGCCTCAACCCTACTCAGAACCTAGCCTAATCACTGCAACTCCAAACTAGAGGAAACAATCATCTCCCTCTTTTGTGACACTCAAAGAAGATCTCCTTCCCACTGAACTAGCCTGGGAGGAGGATCACAAAGTCCTGGGTAAGGAAAAGCTGTCTGCCTGCTCAAACTGACATAAGAAACAAATCAAGCCACAGGAAAACCAAACATCATAAGCAGAGATTCCACCAAGAGACTGGTTACAGGCACAGGGGAGATACAAGATCTTCCACACACACACACCCAAAAAATAAAAGAACTCTTTTTTCTATTTATTTATTATTATTATTTTAACTGTTTTCTATTATTTTTTCCTTTTTTTCTCTCATAATTTTTATTTTAGGAGTGTGTGCGTGTGTGTGCACACGCGTGTGCTCTTTTTTTAAATCTCTTTTGACCTTTTGGTCCTTTTTTTCTTTTCTTTTCTTTTTTATTTTTCTCTTTCCATTTCTTTCCTTTTTGTGTGACTTAATTGCTGTTCTGCTCATCCCCAAACATATAACCTTTGTTGATTATTAGACGTTATGCCTCATTTTGTACATTCTTAATCCAGAAACTTATTACTCAATTCACAACCTCTTAGGCTTAACTTCTTTAATAGTAGTATTATTTCTTTATACCTATATAACTTTCAAGTATTCAAGTTTTAAGAATTTTTATTTTTTATATTTTCATTTTTATCCTTCCCCTCCTCTTATCCTATCCTTTTCGTCTATCAATGTCATTTCTTTATACTTACATAAGTTTTAAGCAAGCTAAACCCCAATTCAGTAGACAGAGAGAAATAATTAAAATTAAATCAATATTAAATTAATTAGAATCCGAGAAAACCATAGAATCATCAAAACAGAGTTAGTTCTTCCAAAAAATTAACAAAATTGACAGACCCTAAACAAATCTTATCAGAAAAAGAAGAGAACACACCCAAATAAACAAACTCAGAAATGAGAATGGAAACATTACCACAAAAACAACCAAGATTCAGAACATTATAAGGAAATACTCCTCAAACCTTTATGTTGATAAGTTTGAGAACCTGGAAGAATTAGATGATTTCCTAGCAAATATTGACATGCCAAAATTAAACCAAGATGAGTTCAACCAAATTAACTGGCCCATATCAAGTATTAAAATAGAAACAGCAATAAGAGACCTCCCATCTAAGAAAAGCCCAGGACCAGATGGATTTACAGCGGAATGCTACAAGGCCTTCAAAGCAGAACTCACACCAATACTCCTCTAAATCTTCAATGAAATAGAAAGAGAAAGTTCATACCCAACTTTCTATGAAGCCATCATAAGCCTCATCCTAAAACCAGGCAAGAACTCATTAAAGAAAGAGAACTATAGACCCATTTCTTTGATGAACATTGATGCAAAATTTCACAACAGGGGCTGGGAAGGTGGCTCAGTGGTAGAGCGCTTGCCTTGCATGCATGAGGCCCTGGGTTCCATTCCCCAGCACCACATAAGCAAAAAGAAAAAAGCCGGAAGTGGCGCTGTGGCTCAAGTGGTAGAGCGCTAGCCTTGAGCTGAAGAGCTGAGGGACAGCGCCCAGGCCCAGAGTTCAGGCCCCTCGACTGGATCCAAAAACAACAACAACAACAACAAAAAAAAAATTTCACAACAAAATTTGGGCCAATCGACTTCAACAATTCATCCAAAAAATCATTCAACATTATCGAACAGGATTCATTTCAGGGATGCAAAATGGTTCAATATTCAAAAATCAATTAATATAATTCATCACATCAACAAGAGCAAGAATAATAACCACATGGTTATCTCTATAGATGCAGAAAAAAGCATTTGACATGATCCAACACCCCTTTATGATGAAAGCTCTGGAAAAATTATGAATACATGGAACAATCTTCAATACAATAAAGATTGTATATGACAAACCTACAACTAGCATTATATTTAATGGAAGCCATTTCCTCTAAACTCAAGAATGAGACGAGGATGTCCACTTCTCCACTTCTCTTCAATTTAGTATTAGAATGCCTAGCTACAGCAATAAGACAAGACGCAAACATAAAAAGGATCCAAGTAGGAAAAGATGAAGTAAAACTCTCCTTCTTTGCAGATGACATGATCTTGTATGTAAAGAATCTCATGGACTCCACTCCCAAATTGCTCAAGCTGATTTGAAACTTTGGCAATGTAGCAGGGTATAAAATGAATGCTCAAAAAACAATGGCTTTTCTATATGCCAACAATGAGAAGAGCACGGCTGAAATCAGGAAAGCAACTACATTCATAATAGCCCTACAAAAAATAAAATACCTAGGAGTTAACTTAAACAAAGAAGTGAAAGACCTCCATGATGAAAACGTTAAAAACCTGAAAAAGGAAATCAAAGCAGAATTTAGAAAGTGGAAAATCCTCGCATGCTTTCCTGGATTGGAAGGATCAACATCATGAAAATGGCAATATTTCCCAAGGCTATCTACAAATTCATTTCGATGCCTATCAACATTTTAACCTCATTTTTCAAAGAACTAGAAGAGGCAATCCAAAAATTCATATGGAATAATAAACAACCCCTAAATAGTAAAAATGATACTTAAAAGAAAAAAACAGTGCTGGAGGAATATCAATACCAAATTTCAAACTCTATTACAAAGCCATAGTAATCAAAAGAGCTTGGTGTTGGCACGAGAAGAGACCTCAGGACCAATGGAATAGAACAGAAAACCCAGAAATGAACCCACAGACATAGAGCCACCTAATTTTCGATTAGGGAGCAAAAAAATAGAATGGAAGAAAGACAGCCTCTTCAGTCAATGGTGCTGGCAAAATTGTTTAATCACTTGTAGAAAACTAAAGTTAGATCCTTATATATCACTCTGAACCAGAATCAACTCCAAATGGATCATAGACTTGGAAATAAAATCAGAGGACCTGAAAACATTACAGGAAGGAATTAGAGAAACTCTAAGTCTTCTTGGCATAGGCCAAAGTTTTCTTAATAGAAACCTAGGAACACAACAAATCAAAGAAAGGTTGGACAAATAGGACTGCATGAAGCTGCAGAGCTTCTACTGGCAAAGGACATAGATAGCAAAATCAATAGAAAGCCATGCAACGGACAAGTGTCTCATATCTAAAATACATTTGGAACTCAAAAAATTAACCCCCAACAACAAATCCTCAAAGAAACAACTGCCCGATAAATAAGTGGGCTGAAGACTTAAAGAGAAACTTCTGTGAAGAGGAAATAAGAATGGCTAATAGACACACGAAGAAATGCTCAATGTCTCTAGCCATAAAAGAAATGCAAATCAAAATATTGAGATTCCACCTCACCCTGGTTCGAATGGTTATAATCAAGAACTCTCGTAAAAGCAGATGCTGGAAGGGATGTGGCCAGAAGGGAACCCTACTGCATTGTTGGTGGGAGTGTAAACTTGTTCAGCCACTTTGGAAAGTAGTATGGAGGTTCCTCAAAAGACTTCACATAGAGCCCCCCTATGACCCAGTAAACCCACTTTTGGACATTTACCCAAATGAATCACAAAAAAGATCGTACTAAAGCTACCAGCTCAACTATGTTTATTGCAGCATTCTTTACCATAGCTAAGATATGGAACCAATCCAGATGCCCCTCAGTAAATGAATGGATCAAGAAAAAGTGGAATATATACACAATGGAATTTTATGCCTCCACCAGAAAGAATGGCATTGCCCCATTTGTTAGGAAATGGAAAGACAAGGAAAAAATTGTATTAAGTAAAGTAAGCCAGGCCCAAAAAACATAGGTCCCATGGTTTCCCTTATTTGCAATGACTAGTATATGTCTGAGACAAGCAGAAAAGGTCAGATAAGATGGTGTTAAGTGAAATGAACCCCAAGATAAGGACACAAGTGGTTTTTCTTTCTTGTTATTGTTTCTAACGTATTTATAAGGTACCACGTGATTTTTTTTGTTGCTTTGTATGTTCCCCCCACACACACACATGATATAACCCCTGTTTTTAAAGTATTTGTTGTTGGTATAATTTGGGGAGGGGAAGGGAAAAAACAAATTGTTTAAATGAGGATATAGGTTAACCCATTGCAACAATGAGATGTACAAGATGCTATGTCAAAACCTGAACTTTACAATTTAGAGGGGGGAAGGGAGGGAGGAGAAGGGGTGAGGGGATGGGAAGTGGAGTGTAGTTGTGGAGATGGGAGGGAAGGGAGGCGAGGGGAAAAAAGGTGGAGGCAACAATGCTTTATGAGAAATGTACTCATTACCTTACTCATGTAATTGTGGACCCTCTGTACAGTATTTTTACAATAAGAAATGTATTAAAACAAGAAGAATTAAACAGGACAAATGAGAGATAGGGAAAGCGAAAACAAATAGCTAATGCTAGATTTTAATCTAGCACTTGTATCAAAAGTCACTTGCAACATGCATGCACTCAACACTGTTTTTGAAGAGTAACTTAAAGACAGATATAATAAAACTATATTCTTTTAAAAAATAAAAATAAACTTTCTTAAAGATGTCAAAATTTTATAAGATCTGAGAGATTCAGAATAAACTCTCTCTCCAACACCATTAGAACATGTATGTAACAGAGAGCTTGTTTCGGGTTATTGGACAACAGAAAAGGTAATTTTTAGTTTTACCCTGCTGAATTGGAAGGAGGGGAGATTTGAAGATCTCAGTTGGAAATGGAAAGGGAGAAACTTTTTGAGCAATGAATAAGGGAATTTTTACAGGCTGGAGACATGAAGGGTGCTGTATTCTGGGGAAGATGGTAATTATACTAGAAGTGGAAGAAAACATAAACCATGACATGAAGATAAAAGAGCTGATGTTTTACACTAAAACGTTAGAAACAATTGAAATAACCAAAGTTACATGTGAGAATCCTACTTATTGAATTACAGATGGATAAAACAGAAGTGAATAATTTCAAAGTCAGAAATTCAAGCTGTTATAAACCTGCCTTTCTTTTCCCCAAGGTAACAATGATGTTCTGAACTGCTAGAAGAAATAGAACTTGAGCCAGAGACCCAGAAATCTGTTTGAAATGTAAAGTATGGGATAAGCCCTGGTAAAAAGAAAATATGGAAAAAGAATGTCTCAAAAAAGTCTAGACACACATTTGTTTTTCTCACCTCCTTGAATAGATGAGTGGCAATACCAAACTCCAAGAAGAGGTTTTGGAGATCTATGGCAGGTGCACAAGTCATGAATAAAGAGTGATTTGACATCTTCCTGCACTGTACTGGAATTTTTCTGGTTCCTTTTTCCAATCCATTTTTGCTCTCAAAAGAACATTGATGCTTAAAGAACAAGGTTAATGTGTATTTTATTGTACTATTACTGCAGCACTTAATTCTTTTCTATATTATCGAGCTACCATAACATTTGTCTTTGTTGCCACTCTTAACGTCAGATGAGAATTGGGTTGGAGCACAGGTATCTCAAGTTTGTCATGTCAAATTATATTCAGTAGAAGGAGGCTGGTCGCTGTGGCAAATGCTTGTGTTCCTGGTGATAATAGGAAACCTAAAGTCAGTGGTTTGTGCCTCAGACACATTTCAAGACAGGAAGTGGGAGACATGCCTATAAACAAATCCAGTGAATAACATGGTTGAAGGTGTGGCTCAGACATATCATATCCGTTTAGCAAGTATAAAAAGGCTCTAAGTTCAAATACCCAGTAATAATGATAATAATAATAAAATAATGAGAATAATAATACAAATATTAATACTACTAATAATACAGTTTTTGTTCAAGTCTCAGTTCCAGTACAATATGAAGAAAAATACAATGGGAAAATATTTAGTACTTCCAGGGACTCTTACTCAGGATTTCTAATCTACATGGTGATTTATTGTCCATGTTTTAAGCATTGGGAAAATGAAATGCTCATCCAACCCCTTGTCCCTTGTTAGTCATTATCAGGAGAAAGGTTCTGTCTTTCATTGTTTTTCTGCCAATCCACCAAAGAAGAACAAAGCCTCACCTAGGTTCATTATGTGAAAATCTTCATTACTTTGCCCGTAGCCCTACTTGACTCTTTTCTTCTTATGTGGTTGTTTGGTAGACATTCTGGGTATTTCTCTTCTGGTCTCATTATTTTTTCTTTCTTTTGCAGTTTTTGGAGCCCTATAGAGTGAAAAGAGTTCATTTGACCTTTTCTCCTTCCCTGTGTATTATTTTAGGAAAAGTCAGGAAAAAAAAACAAAAAAACAACCAACCAAACAAAAAATACTGTTGATTTACAGTCTATTTTGACATGTCAAAGAAGAATTATTTTAGAAGCACTTGATGTCATTAGTTTGGATTTTGAAAGATGTATCAGAATTACAGAATTGAGAGATCTCTGCAAAGAGTTAATAGTGGAAACCATACAAATTGATAAAAATTTCCTGTGATAAAGGTAGAAAAATGGAATGGATGAATAAAGCACAAGATATCAAGAATGAGAGGATCAAGAAGGCTTAAGAAGAAAAATGAAGAGTGGTACAGAGTGTAAAAGAACAAACAGAAGCAAAGAAAAACAATATAAATCATACACAACATGCAAATTTTTTAAGAGGAAAGTAATCATCATTGGCTAATAAAAATATAAAAATATAATGTACCCTTTGTGTTAAATGCACTATAAATATATCCTAGACTAATTTCTCAATAATCTCTTTTCAGATATTCTTTTTTTTTTTTTTTGTCGGTCGTGGGGCTTGAACTCTGGGCTTGGGTGCTGTCCCTGCACTCTTCAGTTCGAGGCAAGTACTCTACTGCTTGAGCCACAGCACACTTCCAGTTTTCTGGTGGTTTATTGGAGATAAGAGTCTCACAAAGTTTTCTGCCCTGGCTGGCTTTGAACCGTGATCCTCAGATCTCAGCCTCCTGAGAAGCTAGGATTACAGGCATGAGCCATCAGGGCCCAGCTTTCAGATATTCTTTTCATTGCCTTTGGAGGTTGCATCTAGATTAGGTCAAGAAAATACAAAGACAAAATGAAAAGACAATTGCAAAAAGCATTGCACTGTGTCAATACTGTTTTTATATATAATATTGTTCTGTGATGTTTCAGTAGTGGACTTCTCTTGACCATGGAAATTCCAACTTGTTAAACAATAGGAGAGATGTCAACAAACTTTCCTTATGGTTATAATTATTTCTACTACATATCAGCAGAAACCTAGAAAGTTACTACTTACACATGGAGAGAGATTAATGAGAGTCCTTTGTTATCAGTATGTTCCATGTTCTACATACAAAGCTTCAATGATGAGTCAGTCATTTATCTCTATTTTTGCGTTCTTTTTACTACTGACTTCAAAGAAATTGCAAGCAATTTTGAAACCATGAAAGCTTTGTAGCGCTTTCCTATGACAATTGAGATGATTATGAGCATTCCAATAAATCAAATATCCCTATATTAAGTAAAAGTTTAAATGTAGATTTTATGAAGGGATGCTAAACACACACACCAGACATGCATGATTATGGTATATAACTGATTTACAGGAAAAGAAAACTCCTCTGAATTTTCAACAAAAGAAAAAAAAACTTTGCGTACAAGCTTTGGTAATACAGTCTATTACATTATGAAAATATAAACAATAACAGCCTTTATGAGTTGTCATGAAATATTTATTGTACATATTCTTTTTACACTATAATAAAATGCTCATTCCAAATTCAATATGGAAAATTTACACAGTGTGATTTAAGTTACTTATAAAACTCCTAAATTTAACTTTTTTAAGCATACCACTGAAATACTTTAAACACCTTCATAAGTTTACACTTTCTGGGGCATGTAAAAAGCAATCACACAACTGGGAAGGTGGCTCAGTGGTAGAGTGCTGGCCTTGCATGCATGAGGGCCTGGGTTCGATTTCTCAGCACCACATAAGCCACAAAAAGCCAGAAATAGCACTGTGGCTTAAGTGGCAGAGCTATAGCCTTGAGCTGAAAAGCTGAGGGACAGTGCCCAGGCACAGAATTCATATCCCGCAACCGACCCCCACCCTGCAAAAAAGCAATCACAAGCAACGCTTGACAAGAAATGTACTCATTAACTTACTCATGTAACTGTAACCCCTCTGTACAGCATCATTATAATAAAATAAATTAAAAACAAACAAACAACAACAACAACAATTCAGGGAGATAACATGGTCATACTTGGCTTAAGTAGGTGATATGCTTCTGCACAAAAAATCAAACTTGAACATTTTAAACTGTCATTGGAGAGTTTATTCTTCCATACCTATTTAACAACTTATTCAATCATTTTTTGCTTTTTTTGGTGGTTAGAGTTTTAAATTCAGATCCTTTTATGCTCTCCATCATAGCTGGGATGACCGGTGAGCACCATTACATCAACTTACAGGTTGTGATGAGGTCTGATTTTGCCTCAAATCACAGTACTTGTGATATCCACTTCCCAAATAGCTAGGATTACATGCTGAGCCACTTTAGGTCATCAATGACACAATGGTAGGACAATGAATAATTTCCTATCAACTATGGTATCATGTGAAATATAATACAGAGACTTAAATTGAGAGGGCATCCATGTTTCTTGTCCCATCCTGAAGAGAAGTAAAGGAATGGGCTTAAATTATGTTAAATATTTTAATGTTCATAGTTTGTATGTAACTTTGACATGTCAGCTGTGTTTGTTAGTTACAACAAATTAACTTGCAAATAATTATAATAAATAATTTGTTGTGAAAACCAAACAGCACCTGTATCAAGTTATTTTGAGTATGGCAAAATCAATAACCAAGTTTTAAATCATGATATCAGTTTTCAGTTGAAATCAATTAAATTACCAAATGAAGAAATTGTATTTGGAAGATCCAAATTTTGCATGGATATCATAAAGTAGAGTTAATTCAAATAATTATTTTTGTCACCAGTTCCTTCTAAGTTTTCTTGTAATATGTAGTTTTAATTATAGCCAAGAAGCATAAAATGGTAAGTCTTTTCTAAAACCTTAAGTATGGTGAAATGTATCTAAACTTTTCCCCTTCTTTTTCTTCTTATATAGCCCAATTTAAATATTGTCAAAACTCCTAATATCTTTTTTAGAACACAAGAAAACAAATTAGTATGGAATTAAATGATAATAACTACAATTTACAGCATGCCTGCCATATTTCAGGTACTCCATCTAAATTATTTAATGGGATGCTTCAAAAGCTTTAAAAATAAATTATTGTCTATATTTTCCATATGAGAAATGCATGATCAGAGAAATAATTGGGTCATTTTCCATGAGTCATAAATTGTGGAGCTATAATAGGATCCCAAGTAATTTCTTTATTCAATAAATGGCTAAAATTTCTTTGTGTCTGATACTTCAACAGGTACAGGTTATAAAGATTCATAGACATATAGCTGCCATCAAGAAGATGTGACAATGTTTGTCTTCAAAGGTTCTACCCTTTACTCAAGGTCATACTGGTAACAGGAACCATATTTGACTTGATACTTTGATAAAGAAAATTTCATCTAAATAACTTCTTATACAGCAAATTCAAAGTGCAGCTGAAAATTAATGTATGAGTGGTGATTATAAAGCTTATAACACAATCCCTCTAGGTCATTTCTGTTTTCAAAAAGAGTACAATCTGAAGGAAAAAAGGTACATATCTAATCATGAACTTTTCTTCTCCCCATAGTATATGTAGTCATATATGTAAAATAAAATGGTAGGTTGGGTTCAGCAGCATATGCCTGTAATCTCAGATACTAAGGACAGTTGATTGTCATGATACTTTGTAAAATATACTTAATTCACAAGTAGAAAAATAACAAAAATTTCCAAAGTTCAGAATAAATGAAGAAGCATTAACCCTTTCATGCATAAAAACTGGTAATACTTTTAGATAAACATTGGTATTAGGTATTCATTTAAGCTAAAGGAACGTATGCACATATGGCATGTGAGCCTTAAAAATTGCCCAGATTAACTAGTAAACCAGGAGGCATTGTTTTTGTGAAGATGTCACTTCCTCTTATTCCAAGGTTAAAATAAAGAGTGAGTTGGGCAATGATCAGATAGCATAATATTTAAACTTGGGAGGAAAGACATGATGGTGAAAATAAAATATTTTCCTTTTAAAAAATAAAATTAAGAAGAAACTTAAAGAATAAACAATATTTTGCTAATATAAAAGAAAGAAAATGAGATTATCAGACACATAGAAACAGCACACAGAAATTTCCTGAGTAGACAAAACAAGAAATCATCCATGTGGCTAGGATTTCATGAACATGAGAAATATGTGATTGACAGGCAAAACCAGCCCTATGGCTGGTCAGGGTTTAATAAAGTATTTCCAATTAAAGAAAAAAATATTCATTTTAGTTCTTGTTAAAGCATCCAAGGGAAGAAATAATTCAGAAGCATCAAAGTGGGCATTAAAGATATCAACAGATATTTGGAGCATTTACTGTTGAAAGATTTTTTTAGTGACCTTGAGAGATTAGGTTAAAATTTCAAATGTAAGGACACGTTTAATTTATAGATAAGAAGCAAGTCAGTGAATGTGAAATTACCAAGAGGAAATATAGTGGGAAAGGGGATTCTTTCTAAAGACAAGATTCTTTCTAAAGACAGGTATGTATGGTAGTTAGGCATTAGTTGGATGGTAGAAGAAAATGAGTAAATTGATCAGCTATCAAGGGTGATCAGAGATAATGGGTGCGAGGTTCTTGATAAACTGATTTGCCAGGATTCTTGCTAGAATTAGATTTTATTAAAAGAAGTATAATAGAGCTGGGCGCTGGTGGCTCACGCCTGTAATCCTAGCTACTCAGGAGGCTGAGATCTGAGGATCGCAGTTCAAAACCAGCCCAGGCAGGAGAGACAGTGAGACTCCTAGCTCCAATAAACCACCAGAAAACTGGAAGTGGTGCTGTAGCTCAAGTGCTAGAGCGCTCGCCTTGAGCTGAAGAGCTGAGGGACAGCGCCCAGGCCCAGAGTTCAAGCCCCACGACCGACAAAAATAAATAAATAAATAAAAGAAGTATAATAGGCCAGGGAAGTTTCATTGATCTCACTGATTATTATTTTTCCAATTATTTTTATTTGTTAGCTAATGATTGTGTATTTTATCCTAAATATGATAATCTTATCCATGGTTTGTATTCTATGTTTTCATTTATGAACAGTCAACCACAGTTAAAAATATTAATATGTTAATATTTCTTCCTTCCCTCACCTCCCCCACTCCTTCCCCCACTGAAGTTGTAAAGTTCATTTTAACATACTGTCTTGTGAGTCTCATTGTTGCAATGGGCCATTCTATCTCCTATTTCAGCATTTTGCTATTCCCCTTCCCCCCCCCCAATTAGATAAATGTATATAGAAGATACAGGGTACCAAAATCAAATACAGCGACAACAGGGGATATTCCATAGGGGGAAATCCATACAAAAGAAACAAAAGAAAATCACATAGTACATTAAAAGCAACAACAACAAAATAAAAAAAAAAACTCTTGTGTCCAAATCTTGGGATTCAAACAAAGGAATGGGTAACAATGCTTGACAAGAAATGTATTTATTACCTAACTCATACAACTGTAACCCCTCAGTTACAATAAAAAGGCAACTCCTTTGTATAACTACTTGAAGATAATTTTTAATAAATAAAAATCTATCAGTGAAATTTAAATAAAATAATTTAGTATGTAAAAAAGAAAATATGAATATTTGTGATTATTTCAAGAGAGATAACGTTTCAAAAATATTAAATATACTGTTATGAATAATATTTCTATAGTTTCTTATTGTTTTAAACTTTGCTGTGCATATATATCAGATACATATGATATATATATATATATATATATATATATATATATATATATATATATCAGAGGAAAATTCTACCATAGGGTATGTAAGGCTTGGTACTATTTGCAACTTCAGGCATTCCCCATGGGAAGGATTTTGGAATGGTTTCCCAATAAATACATGTGGAATTGAGTGAGGAAGGTTGGACAACACAGTAACTATATTCAATACACATTATAAAAATTTTGAGCTGTGTAACCTGAGGGTAGAAATTGGAGGGTAAAAATAGAGTGGAATGATAGAAGGGGTGACATTGATCAAGATAAATTATACTCATAATCTCTTTGTACAACTACTCTATAATAAAGTTCTTTTTTAAGTGAAAAGTACTGTAAAATGGGAACTGATGGATGGATCCTGAAGGAAGATTGATAGGATCTGACATTTAATAATGGCAATAAAGATTTAATATTAGCAATAAAATAATTCTGACAACATTAACAATCATAAAAATTAATGTTTTCATTAAGATTTACAATGTTCTGTGAAGCAGTCCTGTGGTTTTGTAGATATTTTTTTCCTCTCTGGAGTGTACAGGAAAAGTACATGGAAGTAATAATGCCTCTATTTGATAGTCAAAGAAATCAGTTTCAGTGAGTGAATTTATGTAACCTGAGATACCACAACGCTATTGTGGGAGGGGCTAAACTCAAACAAGGTCTGTTTGATTCTACACTCTAACTGATGATTTCTGATTCCAACCATAATTCTTTCAAAAATTTTGAAAGGTGGAAAGTGAAAAATCCAAGTTATTTACTTTCATTTCATATCCCAACCTCTAGTTATGGTAAACAAAAAATTTAGAATAAAGTTAAACTTCAGTGTCCCTTACTTAGAGAGCTTTTCTTTAAAGAACTCCTAACTCATTTATGCAAGATTAAAGTATTACAATTGTAAGTTAAAACCATAATATTGAATGTTTACTAAATATGCATAAAAAATCAAATCAGGAAAGAAGGTCATGGAAATGAAAAGTAACCCAGAGAAAAGGGATGGTATTCTGAGGAATGACTAAAGATTTGAAACACTTTGGCAAGTGGCAGGAATCATAGGGTTGTAGGAAGACCAGCTTAACCCTTGAAAGTAAGTCACTTGATGAGGCTCAGTATTGAAGGTTGTGTCATCCAGGAAACAGACTAGGAAGATCTCTTCAGCTCTCTGTTAAAGCTGTGGAGAGAAGCAAGATTGGACATAGGACATGGAACTGCAGTGTAAACCAGATAGACGCAATATTCACAGTCCTGGGAATTAGGGCAGGAAATCACAGGGGGCTCTTTTAGGATTCTGCCTACCATGTAGGCCATATGGTTTCTGTCAAAACTACTCAACTCTGCAAGATGTACTGCAAATGCAGCCAGAGAAAATATACAAATGAATAAAAATGGCTGTTTTCCAATAAAACTTTATTTATAAAACCTGGGATGGGGGGGTGAGCTGAATGTAACCTATGGTTCATAGTTTGCCAAACACTGATCATGTCAACCAGTAAAAATAGGATTGTTAGAAATAGGTTCACATTAGATGCCTACTGAATAGAATCCAGCTGAACAAACCCCAGGCAAGAGAATTCTGGGCATCAGAACCATCGTGTCAAGTACCTACAATACTGCAAATGATTTACTTGAGAGAAAATGCTGTAAATGCAATGTCTACAGCCAACAGGATGCTTTTGGAAACTGAAATTCTGCTTTTTAGAAAAAAAATTACCTGTTATTTGAGAAAAAATTATAAAAGATAATTTGTAGAACATATAACTGACTAGATTTAAATAAATATTGATTGGGAACACCTAAAAACCAAAGATATTTCACAAAGTAACACCACAAGATAGAATTTAAGCTATTAGTGAATTAAAAGTGCAAATCACAGTTTAGTTCCCTGATATGTCAAGAATTATGTGTGAATAACAATATGAAAGCTATGTGCTATGTAGAAGATCCCATAAAAACTTGTTCAAATTTTTCATATATAACATTTATAATTACATAATATTTTAGAGAAAATAAATAATTCTTATTTGTTATATAAGTTTGTATTCACAAATTAAAATGACAACAGAATGATATTTGATAAATTGCCATGTCCAAAAATTAATCTAGTTTTCGATCATGTTTTTCTGCATAGTTTATCAAGTTTCAGTAAGAGAAATAAAATGTATAGAATATGATGTAAATATTTTTTCTTCAAATAAGCACATTGTTTTTTTTTAATTGTATTTTATTTTATTTGAGAACATACTGTACAGAGGGGCTACAATTACATGGGCAGGATAATGCATACATTTCTTACCAAGCATTGCAACCTCCTCCTTTGTTTACCCTTCACTTCCCTTCCCTGCCTCCCCCCTCCCCCCACCAAATTTTACCCCCCTCCCCCCACCCTATTATACCCCCTCCCCCCCCCCCACATCGACATTGTAAAGCTGGTTTTGACATGACATTTTGTACTTCTCGTTGTTGCAACAGGTCCACCTGAATCCTTAAACGACTTGTTGTCCCCATCTCCTCCACATGTTATACTGACATCAAATATAGTGAAAGCGGGGGTTACACTGTGGGGGAGGGACATACAAAGCAACAAAGAAATAATCTTATAAATGCGTTAGAAACACATGCATGAAAGAAACGAAAACATTAAAATACATGTTTAAGGGTTCATTTTCCTAACATCACATTATCTGAGCTTTTCCGCTTGACTCGTACCTATACTAGATATTGCAAATAAGGGAAACCATGGGACCTATGCTTCTTTGGGCCTGGCTTACTTCACTTAATATAATTTTTTCCAAACCTTTCCATTTCCTAACAAATGGGGAAATGTCATTCTTTCTGATGGAGGCATAGAATTCCATTGTGTATATATACCACATTTTCTTGATCCATTCATCTACTGAGGGGCATCTGGGTTGGTTCCATATCTTAGCTATGGTAAATAATGCTGCAATAAACATAGTTGTGCTGGTAGCTTTAGTGTGGTCTTGTTTGTAAACATTTGGGTAAATGCCCAAAAGTGTGATTGCTGGGTCATAGGGGAGATCTATGTGAAGTCTTTTGAGGAACTTCCATACTGCTTTCCAAAGTGGTTGAACAAGTTTACATTCCCACCAACAATGAAGTAAGGTTCCTTTCTGTCCACATCCCCTCCAGCATCTGTTGTTGTTAGAGTTCTTGATTTTTGCTGTTCTAACTGGAGTGAGGTGATATCTCAATGTTGTTTTGATTTGCATTTCTTTTATGGCTAGGGATGTTGAACATTTCTTCATGTATCTATTGGCCATCCTTCTTTCTTCTTCAGAGAAGCTTCTCTTTAAGTCTTTCGCCCACTTATTTATTGGGCAGTTGTTTCTTTGAGGATTTGTTGTTGGGTGGTTTAATTTTTTGAGTTCCAAGTATATTTTAGATATGAGACCCTTGTCCGTTGTATGGCTAGTAAAGATCTTCTCCCAATCGGTGGGCTTTCTATTGATCTTGCCAGCTATGTCATTTGCCTTGCAGAAGCTCTGCAATCTTATGCAATCCCATTTGTCCAACCTTTCTTTGATTTGTTGTGCTTCCGGGTCTCTATTCAGAAAATTTCGACCTGAGCCAAGGAGACCTAGGGTTTCTCCTATTCCATCCTGTAATGTTTTCAGAGTGTCTGCTTTGAGTTCAAGGTCTTTGATCCATTTGGAGTTGATTCTGGTGCAGGGTGATATATAAGGATCTAGCTTTAGTTTTCTACATGTAGTTAACCAATTTTGCCAGCACCATTTACTGAAGAGGCTGTCTTTCTTCCATTCTATTGTTTTAGCTTCCTTATCGAAGATTAGATGGCTATAGGTCTGTAGGTTCATTTCTGGGTTTTCAATTCTATTCCATTGGTCCTGAGGTCTGTTCTTATGCCAATACCAAGCTGTTTTGATTACTATGGCTTTATAGTAGAGTTTGAAATTTGGTATTGATATTCCTCCAGCAGTGTTCTTTCCGTTGAGGAGCATTTTTGCTATTCGGGGTCTTTTATTGTTCCATATGAATTTTTGGATTGCCTCCTCTATTTCCTTGAAGAATGAGGGTGGAATTTTGATAGGTATCGCGTTGAATTTGTAGATAGCCTTGGGAAGTATTGCCATTTTCACGATGTTAATCTTGCCAATCCAGGAGCATGGGAGGTTTTGCCATTTTTTAAGTTCTGTGTTGATTTCCTTTTTCAAGATTTTAAAGTTTTCATCATAGAGGTCTTTCACTTCTTTGGTTAAGTTAATTCCTAGGTATTTTATTTTTTGTGGGGCTATTACAAATGGAGTTGCTTTCCTAATTTCAGCCACACTTTTCTCATTGTTGGCATATAGAAAAGCCATTGATTTTTGGGGGTTAATTTTATAACCTGCTACTTTGCCAAAGTTTTGAATCAGTTTGAGTAATTTGGGAGTGGAGTCTATGGGATTCTTTAAATACAAGATCATGTCATCTGCAAAGAGGGAGAGTTTTATTTCTTCTTTCCCTATTTGGATCCCCTTTATGTCTGCATCTTGTCTTATTGCTGTAGCTAGGCATTCTAATACTAGATTGAAGAGAAGTGGAGAGAGTGGGCATCCTTGTCTTGTTCCTGAGTTAAGAGGAAATGGCTTTAGTTTTTCACCATTGAGTATAATGCTGGCTGTAGGTTTGTCATATACAGCCTTTATTGTATTGAGGAATGTTCCATGGATTCCTAATTTTTCCAGAACCTTCATCATAAAGGGGTGTTGGATCTTGTCAAATGCTTTTTCTGCATCTATTGAGATAACCATGTGGTTCTTATTCTTGCTCCTGTTGATGTGATGAATAATATTAATTGATTTGCGTATATTGAACCAGCTTTGCATCCCTGAAATGAATCCTGTTTGATCATGGTGTATGATTTTTTGGATGAATTGTTCAAGTCGATTGGCCAAAATTTTGTTGAGAAGTTTTGCATCAATGTTCATCAAAGAAATGGGTCTATAGTTCTCTTTCTTTGATGAGTCCCTGCCTGGTTTTGGGATGAGGGTTATGATGGCTTCATAGAATGTGTTCGGTAGTGAGCTTTCTCTTTCAATTTCATTGAAGAGTTGGAGGAGTATTGGTGTGAGCTCTGCTTTGAAGGCCTTGTAAAATTCCGCTGTAAAACCATCTGGTCCTGGACTTTTCTTAGCTGGGAGGTCTCTTATTGCTGTTTCTATTTCAATGCTTGATATGGGCCTGTTAAGCTGGTTTAACTCATCTTGGTTTAGTTTTGGCATGTCAATATTTGCTAGGAAAAGGTCCATTTCTGTCAAGTTCTCAAACTTATTAGCATAAAGTTTTGAGAAGTATTCCCTTATAATGTTCTGAATCTTGGTTGTTTCCATGGTGATGTTTCCATTCTCATCTCTGAGTTTATTAATTTGGGTGTGTTCTCTCCTTTTTCTGATAAGGTTTGCTAAGGGTCTGTCAATTTTGTTAAGTTTTTCGAAGAACCAACTCTTTGTTTTGTTGATTCTTTCTATAGTTTTTTTGGATTCTAATTCATTTATTTCTGATTTAATTTTGATTATTTCTTTCCGTCTACTGGATTGGGGTTTATCTTGCTGCTCTTTTTCAAGGAGGTTTAGATGTGTCATTAAATTGTTAGTTTCCGATCTCTCCAATTTGTTGATGTAGGAGCTCAGAGCTATAAACTTGCCTCTGAGTACTGCCTTTGCTGTGTCCCAGAGGAGCTGGTAATTTGTGCGTTCATTTTTGTTGAATAGCATGAACATTTGAATTTCCTTTCTAATCTCTTCCATGACCCACTCATGATTCAGCAGTGTGTTGTTCAGCCTCCATGTGATACCGGACTTTCTTTGGTGGCTTTTGGTGTTGAGTTCTAATTTTATTCCCTTGTGGTCAGAGAGAATGCAAGGTATAACTTCAATGTTTCTGAATTTAGACAAGTTTAAGCACATTGTTTAATCTTGGGAGTTAGTTAAGCAAATCTGCAAGGCAGGTCCTGAGGAAGTTCCAATTCGGTGGAAATCCCAAGGACATGATGTGAGCACTGGTTTAGACATACTCCCAGAAAAAAAAAACCTCAAGAGTGAAGAGAAAGACACTGTTGTTGGCTCAACTGCTTTTGAGTCTCTTATCTCAAAGAAGACTTGTGCCCACTTTCAAAAGCCTTTCAACTGACTAATCAGTATCACTCAGGATAAACTTCTTTTTGCTTAACTTGAACTGAACTGATTAGAGACTTCAAGAAGTTGTGCAAAACCTTTCCACATTGTCTCTATATTAGTGTTTGATTAACTGCATGAATGTGTGCCTGCTCCCATGGATGCCTGCCCAGCCCTCCTCCAACTCTCACGAGATCATTTCTGCCAGCACATGGTTACATCGTGCAATTACCCTCAAAACATCTACAAAGGGAGTTATCCCCTCCACATTTACACATCAAAATTGTCACAGTAGAAATTTGCTTTTGCTCTTCTGAGTCTTAGACTGCGTGGCCTTGGCCTAGAGGGAAAGTAACATTTTAAAATATCTATTTGAAGCCGGGCACTGGTGGCTCACGCCTGTAATCCTAGCTACTCAGGAGGCTGAGATCTGAGGATTGTGGTTCAAAGCCAGCCCGGAGAGACCGTGAGACTCCTATCTCCAATAAACCACCAGAAAACCGGAAGTGGTGCTGTAGCTCAAGTGGTAAAGCGCTTGCCTTGAGCTGAAGAGCTGAGGGACAGCGCCCAGGCCCAGTGTTCAAGCCCCACGACAGACCAAAAAAAAAAAAAATCTATTTGAAATTAGAAGCAGGCTGTATGCCAATTTTTTCTGATTACCTAGATAGCTTTCTTATTTGGAGACAGGAACAAGAGCACTTAAGAAACAGAAATGAAAAGAATAATGAGGTAGAGTAGCAAAGTTTTCAACAAAAATTTCATTTAATCTAATGTTTAAATTCTCACATAAACATATTTTGAAGGGGAATAGTTTAAATAATGGCATGCTTTAAAAATATCTGACTTTATGTATCTACAAGGGTTTTGAAAGTTAACAGGAGAGTATTTTCCTAAAATGCCATCTGTCGAGCCTAGTTTGAAGGTGGGATGGAAGAACCATAAAACATCAAACCATAAAAGCAACTGGTCTTCACCCTGGCCAGTCAATCCACATGAAAACAATGTGTTAGTTGAACTTGCAATGCAGCATCTGGTACCTGCTCCGTTCCCCCAACATAAACAACATATTCCTACTGTGAGAGAGCCACCATTACTATTTATTTACACACAAATTTATGTCAACCTGTATTATGATTCAATCCTGCACAAAGCACTGTTTCCAGAATTTAATGTAAATACATAAAAGAGAAGAAGAGAAGAAAAACAATGAACAGGGCAAGCATGGAGGAGGAAGGGAATGATATGAAAGGGAAAGATGAGGAGAGGAGAGGAGAATGTAACACAAGGTAAAGAGAAGGTGGAAGAGTGACAAATTTAAATCAGGAATATTCTCTATTAACATATGGCCTGTTGTCTATCACAAATCAGTACAGCTACAAAGACCTGCCAGGATGAGAAGAATTTAAGGAGAGTTCCAATCTCTGGGGAAAGAAAAGTGTCTCAGTCAACTCTACAAAAAGTTACCAACCTGTTCTCTGGCATTTTGGAGAGAGGTATTAGTTGGGGCACATTTTGATGAAATAGTTTTCATGCGCACATGATGTCACAGTTTAAAGAAAGAGTTCTCTGGGGAAATGATTTTCTTGACAACATGTTCTAATGAGTAGAGAGACTCTTCTTAGTATTAGAAATAATGCAGACTCCTACAGTTACAAGAAAAGTTACAATGTAGAGTTATATTAAGCTATAGTTTCCTGCTTTGCAGAGCATGGATATGAACCAGGAGATGTCCCGCAGAAGCCACTTGTGCTTGCTGCGAGAGCCAACTGTGTTCATTTACTCCCAACTCCAAGTCCAAGGGCCAATCATACACCAGTAATGACAAGAGTATTCAACTGAGCTATTCAAACTAAAATCACTGCTTTTCATCACTGAGAGCCAGCATCCTTATTGTTAAATGTGATCACAGTTTTCTATTAATAGAATAGTTTTCTATTCTTTGCCACGATAGTATTGTCCTAAACCATTAGTTTGCTTTATATTACTAAGTTGTCACGAGTAAATTACGTCTTTACTATACTATTACTGACCATGATTTTTTCAGCCATCAGGAAGTATTGCCATTCATTTACTTTGAAGTTATTTTTTCCCTAATTTTCTCTCCCAAACTACATCTCCTCAAATACTTTGTGACTGATTTTTCTTGGAGTGTAAAGAAAATAACTGAACCTATAAGATTCCCAAGACACAAAAGACAAGATTTGACCAAGTCAAACCTCTTATAACCTTACAAAGATCAAACTAGTGAGGTTCATCTTGGGTCAACACTTTGTTCCTTCATTCTGCAGGTTTATATGATTAGGGACAGGAGCTATAGGACTTGGGTTGCATCTATGTGAGGTCCATATGCTGGCATGTGTACCTGGTTCATACATTATGACAAGAGTATTGCTATAAATGTGTGCAGGGTGATTCATAGCAGGAGATACAATCTAGATGCTTTAGGAGGAAAAATAAGATTTATTTAGTAATAGTTCCCCTGACTAAAACTCTAGTGTCATTTGACAGCTGAGGTATTCAGCTGAATTTCTGACCAAGAATAAAATAGAAATGGAAAACGCTGTCATCTGAATCAATGGGCACAATTTCCAACTAAATGATACTGTTTATTAAATATATTTTGTATATGTTCCATACATCATGTACAGCACAATCTGACTATGAACATGGATCACAGAATTGTATTGTAAATTCAAAGCCTAAATTCTAAAATAAAGGAGGCTGTGGGAAACGTTTGTTGTTGATAATTTTGGTACAAATAAAACATTTGTACAAATGTGTGTACTTTTGTGACAAATGACACATTTGCACTTGTCACTGGGGCTGTTAGTTCTAGGGATTTTTCTTCCATAGGACTATGGAAACCTGAATAAATTAATAAGCAGGTGAGGGTATAAATCTCACACAGATGATTCCCACTTGTGTTTGCAACAGTGGTAAGAGGGACTTTTAGGTATTTCTAGTCAGTGGCATAAACATTAGAATCATTGTAAACAACAGGACAGAGTGCTTCTCCCTTTATCAAGGCCTGGCTGTACTTGAGCCATCAACCTCCTTTCAAGTGAGCATACCTCTATGTCTTTAGCAAACAGGATGCAAACATACTGAATTAATGTCTCTGGTCCAAAGAGGATTGGTAATGGAAGAGGATAACACTCATTAGAAGTAGCCTGATGTTATAAGGGAATCTCACTACCAATTTAAGAGTAGAATATTTTTATGACTCATAGAAAAGCATGTGTATCATAAAAAACATGTACATCACTTTCTTACTAAAAATCTATGATCTCAGAGCTATTTTAATGAATAAATATAATGACTAAAGTTCAAGTAAGTTGTAGAAAGAATTTATTTGATCTCAAGACAACAATGCATGAAGTCAGATAGCCAGAGACATTTATCTAAAGTGTCCTAGTAACAACCCTTTCTTCTTAAACAGAACGCAAGTGAGGACAGAACACGGCACAAAAGATACTTAATCTTTTTATAATTTATTTCCAATTATTAAATTACGTAGGATGTGACAGTAAGGAAGATTGAGTAAATTATCACTTGAGAATCCACTGTCAGAAAAATGGATGAATGAAGAGAGAAACTTCCTGCTTCCCTGATACAGAGGTGGTGATTTTCCCCCTGTAAAGCACATAGGCACAAGGCAAATAACATTTTCTCAATAATTTGGTTGTACATAGAGTACAAAATAGCTATGTCTATTAGAAGAAATTTTAAAAGGATTTTAAAATTATCAGTAAATAAAATTAAAATGATTTTCTGCATAAGTATGAACATATCAATTTTGTGGTATACTAGATAAGACACAGAACGTGTGTGTGTGTGTGTGTGTGTGTGTGTGTGTGTGTGTGTGTGTGTGTGTGTGTGTGTGTGTGTGTGTGTGTGAATCTCTGTCTGTCTGGGGTCTTGAAGTCAATGATTCAAGTGCTCTACCACTTGAGCCATACCTCAACTTCCAACTTTTAACTGGTAAATTGGAGATGAGAGGCTGACAGACTTTTCTGTCTGGGCTACCCTAGCACTTTGATCTTCATATCTCAGACACCTGAGTAGCTAGGAAAACAGATGTGAGTCACCAGTGCCTGGCTAGGAAAGTTGTAATTAACCCTCTACTCTTGTGTACAAAGGGAGAGGTATATTTGTAGAAAAAGTCAGAGGTGTAGAATTTCTTTCCTGGAAAGAGAAAAGAGAAAAACTTCCTGCTACTCATGGAGATGTACGTACGTGCCAGCAAATGTGAGCGTGCGCACAGTGAAGGCCAGGTCCAAGCAGCCTTAGGTTTCTCATGAATAATTATCTCCTTGGCTGCTGCCTGATACTTCACGCAAAACCTAAGGTTTCAGTAAATTCGCAGATCACTCAATGAACACACACTTATGGAGAAACAATCACTAGTCAGCCTTGTGAGTTAAAAATATTGGGAGATCAAAAACAATATTAGTTTATTTTTCAACATATGATCAAGTACCATAACTTTTGATAATACTTCAAGTAGAACAGAATAAAAAACAGTAAAATTTAAATGTTTAGCATTTAATACTAATAATTTTGCTACAAAGAAGTATTTATACAGTAGTGCCACAAACCTCAAAAATTCTGAGAAAAATTGTAAAGTTATGTACATACCTAGACTTAGAAATTGCCTGTGTAGGATGCAACCCTAAGTAGGTGGCAATCTCTAAGTATATTTGTGTTAAAAGACAATATCTTTCCTCCAAATATAGGCGATTTATTCTGTACATATAAAGATACAAATAAAGGCTGGGCACAAAGGATTGTGACTGTGATCCTACTCAGGAGGCAGAAATTGGCAGGATCTTTATTTGCATTCAAAAAAAAAGTTGGTGAGTCCTCATCTCAACAAAATAAGCTGATAATAGTGGCTCTCACAACAACCTTGTCATTACAGCCAGATGGGAAACCACAGGCAACATGGTCTCTAGGCAAAAATATGAGGCCTTATTTTAACAAATAACTAGACAAAAAAGAGAAAGGTCTGGAGTTGTAGGTCAATTGGTAGAATGCCTAACAAATGAGTATCCCTGAGGTCAAATGCTGTTACCCCTTTATTTAAACACAAAACAAAACAAAAAACCCATAAAGGTGCAAAAGTAAACTTTAAATTTTTAAGGACAACATCTTTAGAAACTAGTAAATTTTAGTATAATACAATTTATAATATGTACTTCAAGGGATGCTATAAAAGTTGAGAAAATAGTTAATTCTATTGAATAGGAAATTCACCATGACATTCATTTTCTTTAGCTAATTTATGTCACAGTTTTTTCACAATAAAAGACTAAGTTTGAGGTTTAATCTTTATCAACCTCCCACTCTGGGGAGAATGCTTCCTTCAGTTAGAACTCTCAGATAGGTTAGAGGTCATTCCTTGCCCAGATCAAGGAGTATCTAGGGCTAGACTTGTGATCTACAGGTTTGAATTGTGTAAATTGTCTTGCTTACCAGCTTAGGACATTTCCTAGCTTAGACTCTTAATGTCTCTGACAGTCTTTCAAGTCCTCTCCTTCCACTGTCAGTACAATCATGGACAGATATTCAGGTCATCTTCCCACAGGATAGCTTTGACATTAGGATTTGTACTTGTTCAGTGGTCAGCATCATATGTTCTCAGAAGAAGAGGGACAGGCTCAATATCTAGGTTCTTTTAATGTTTATTATTTATAGACCATGAAAAAATGTTCATAAAAGAATAAATATATAGAAGTATAAAATAATAAGCTGTATTTTGCAAAAATATGAGAAAACTGAAGATAGAGAGTACTTTACACAGAGAAAATCAATTCAATGGTATTGAAAAGAGAATAATAAATTGCTTTTGGTTTGTCATACCCTTATTTCTTCCAAAGAGCACTGAGGACTTTCTTATTCATTATTCCACTTTATCTTTGCAAATAGTTTCCCAGTGAAACAGGGCTTAAGATTTGTGAAATTCATAAACCGCCGAGTCAACGTGTGCACATAAACTTGTTGGATGTACATTGCCATTTGTCTTAGGAAAGATATTCTTATTCTGGAAAGGACAGCTTGAATGACTCAGTCCTTTTGAGTTACATGAATGTTAGGAAAATAAATCACTATTGACATTGTTCTGTAAGTCTGAAGCAATAAAATAATTTGAATTATGGCACCTTCATAATAAATGTGAAATTGGATGTTTGCTAATATGACTCCTGTTATATGTACAAGATAGCACCATTTTCTGGATATTTAGAATTCAGAGATTAAATTCTTACCAAAAATTTAGGTTCAAAATCAGATGCTGGTGGCTCATGCTTGTAATTCTAGCTACTCAGGAGGCTGAGATCTAAGGATCATGATTCAAAGCCAGCCCTGGCAGGAAAGTCCATGAGGCATTTATCTCCAATTAACCATCAGAAAACTGGAAGTGGAACTGAGGCTCAAAGTGGTAGAGTACTAGTCTTGAGCTGAAGAAGGAAATTTGGCCACATAGGAAAGAAAGGCATGGGTCAATGAAAACAGAGATTGACTAATGGGTCAACATAAAGTCAAGGAACCTCATGGATTGTCAGCAACCACCAGAAACTTGGAGAGAAGCATATGAGAAAAGCACCTTCATAAATTCTGCAAGGAACAAAGACAATGGCCACCACATATTCAGACCTCTTGTTTCCAAAATTACAGCATAATATTCTATAGTTTTATTCTACCTATATTGTTGTGCTTTTCAGATAATAGTCTTAGGAAAGTAATCCAAGACAAATGGGGCTGATCTTTAAAATTTTATGTTTACTGTTTTTTAAAGTCTGAATTTAGATGATCTAGTGTTTAAAGTGTATATATTCTTTGTCATTGTAGTTGTCTGTGCTTGTGGGTGAGAGCCAAACAGAACTCAGAACACAAGCATGGCAAAAGAGAGTTTTATTTAATGTAGGATTTTGTTTCGTTTTTGTTTTTGTTTTTTGCTTTGATTACCTTCTTAGACATTACTTAACAAGAATAATCAAATCCAATATTCTCTTTGAGTCCTAGTAGTGAAAGGGAATCAAAGAATCCAGAGTGGTATATTTCACGTAATATTATTTAAAGAAACAAATGAGAGTGAGAATGCACTGCTAGTTATTGCTGCATGCTGTACATGTGACTTAGATGAAACTTTACTAATGGATACATGAATCACACAATGAAGTTGACATTACTCATCCGAAAAGGTACATGAATTGGCAGTAAATGAGTTAGGTGTTCAGTCCAAACTTAGGAGGGAATCTAGGAGTCTTCCTTCTAACTATATTGATTATGTAAACTTAAGCCCGGTCTTCCAGGTATAATGAAATTGTGTATTTTCTTGGATGTGAGATATACTAGAATCTGTTATATAATGACCTATACATCATTAATTAGTCACTAATTTGAGAGTTTTGCTCTGTGGGATCCTAGACATAGCCCCTGTTCAAGATGGTTTTTAAGCTAAGTTTACATTATAAATGTTTTAACTTTGACCTTTATAAATTGTTGATACATAGTGTTTCCTGATGTGAGGTCTGTTGTACTAAATTAGTTATAATCAAATAGTGAAAATAGCAATAACCATGACAAGACATTTATTTTTCGGGTCACCTGATGCAATAGGAATGCGAGTGCAAAATGAGATGTCAAGAGCAGGGAGGTTTGTCCTGGGCCACCCATGAGTTTTTACAGGGACACTGTGGAGAATATGGTTAAATGGTCCAGGTTTTTGCTTTTATGAACTCCAGGTAAATACTTTGAATATTTGAACCATTTCTTTTTTTTTCTTGTGAAAATACTGTACAGAGTGGTTACAATTACATGGGCAAGATAATGAGTACATTTCTTATCAAGCATTGTAGCCTCCTCCGTTGTTTCCCCTTCCCATCCCTCCTCATCTTCCCCGCCACTCCCCCCCCCAAAGTTGTAAAGTTCGTTTTCGACATAATGACTTGTACATCTCATTGTCACCATGAGTCCACCTGTATCCCTATTTAAACGATTTGTTTTTCCCTTCCCCTCCATAAATTAAACCGACATGAAATACAGTGAAAGCAGGGGTTATACTGTGGGGGAGAGACATACAAAGAACCATTTTTTATATGACATCAGTAGAGATAAAGTGGCTGAGTTTACAATCTGACAATATTAGTTATGTCTGATTGGTGGATCAAAAAAATCCCCTAATTCACTTATTTCAATGTTAAGTTAAAATACATGAGCAACAGAAATGTTGGTAAAGATTAGGCTGAGATTGAATATATGAGTACTCCCTTTCCATGGACAGATAACATTTCTCACTTGGAGAAGTAGAAATATTCTTCCTCTTTTTGGGCAGCCATGTGCTTGTTTAGTGAACACAATGTGGTTGAGATGGTATTCTAGGAACTAAGTGACAAGAAGACTTCAGAGGATCAGATTTTTCTGTGACTTAGATCTTTATCAGCTCATTTTTAAAATTGCCTTTGCTCGCTTTCTTTTTGCAAGCACTGAGGACTGAATTTATGGCCTTGTACTCAACTACACAAGCGTATTGAACCATACTTTTAGACCTGAATTTCACTCTCTTTTTCTGAACACCTGTCTTCGAAAAAGCCTAAGCCACATACAAAGCAATGGGGAAACCTGACATGCTCTCTTGACAACCTCAGATCAGTACTAGGTCAATAGTAACATGAACTACCAAGCCAAACCATATGAGGAACAATTTGGGACACTCCAGTCCAAAGCTCCAGATGACTAAAATTCCATCATATGTCACATAGATCAGAACATATGCCCAACTGAGTTACTGAGAATGTCAAAATATTATACATCAATGTTTTACACAATTAATTTCAAGGGAGATGAAAATTCTTACTTGAAATAAATTACTAAAACACACTTCAATTTTGGAATTTTTCTGCTAAACCTATCCAAAGACAAGTAGAAAAAGACAGTGCTTTGTACTGTATTAAATGCAAACATCTATTTTATCATTTTACTTTGGACATTATATAGATACAAAGACTACTGTTGAATTATCCTCTGAACTTGATTAGAAGCTAATCAGATGAAAAAATTCTGAGTATTACTGAGGCTACAAAGATACTTCAGAAACTTTCTTCCAGATTTTTATCCATTTTGATAGATGTATAAATCTCAGAAGTTATTTGAACATTTCTTCCTAATATGTTTTTTAAAGACATTTTTTCTTATGTTGATTTTAAATTTACTATTGTTTAAACTGGTCTTGATTTTGAAACCATTCAATCAAATTCAAAGTGTAATCTACAAGCTGACTGCCCTGAATTTATTTATATGACATTAATATGGACACAAGATGTCTGTACATAATTCATTACTTTTATTTGTTCCTACTTCATAATTGTTTTAAGGCTGGTTGTTGTTTAAACTGGTTCTTCAAAAACTGTTTGGAAAAATAAAGTTGAGTAATGTTATAGAGAAAGGCAATATATGAATTTTATGTAGATATTATGGAAATTTTATAATTATATATAAATATGACAGTCACTCATCATAGTCAGTTATTCACAGAGCAGCAAATTTTCTTCTTAGATGAACAATGTAGAGCATTTTGTTCTTACAAGTTGGTTTCCAACTTTAATTTAACAACTGGATGTCTTTTCAGAGACTTCATCTACGAATACATTTCCCTCAAAAATTTGCATTGAATGAAAGTGACACCATTATGCCTACAACCTTGAAATGTAATACAATAAAACAATGTGACTTTCTAGATACTATATATTAAAATGCTGTAAACATTTTTAGCTAGCATTTATAAGACATATTTTTTAAAGTTCTATGTTTCATTTTAGGATTTTAAATTAAATTGCCTTAGCAAAAATTAGGAATCAGGCCTCAGTTGTTTCTTTGTAAATAAAAGAGAAAGATTTTATAATTTGTAGCATATATCTATCAAAATCAATTATATTTATGTGGTAATCTTTGAATATGATCATGTAGCTCTTTATTTTTCATCTCAGTATTAATCAACCAAAACAGAAAATCATCAGTGGCCAGATACAACAAACATCAAGCAAGCACACAGAAAAATAATGTATCACTGAATTATCTTCCTATAGTCAATCTGAGTTTGTTACTGGTGCTATAGCTCATCTTCATGCAACTGAAAAAGAAATTCTATTACACAGTCCTTTTTGTTGTGACTCCAGACAATATACAATAGGATAGCTAGTGTTCTTTTCTTTAATTCAAACTATATTTCATATTTAATCCTATGGAATAGATAAATAACAGTAATGAGCTAAATTACATTTTTCTGAAGTGTATAGTATTTTTTTTATTTTTTACATAGCTAAGATATGGAACCAACCCAGATGCCCCTCTGTAGATGAATGGATCAGAAAATGTGGTATATATACACAATGGAATTCTATGCCTCCATCAGAAAGAATGACATTGCCCCATTTGTTAGGAAATGGAAAGACTTGCAAAAAATTATATTAAGTGAAGTAAGCCAGGCCCCCACCCCAAATTATATTAAATGAAATAAACCAGGCCCAATGAGAACATTTCTTATCAAACATTGTTGCCTCCTCCTTTGTTTTTCCCCTACCATCCCTTTCCTCCCACCTGCTCAAGTACACTCTCCCCTGCCCCTGCCTAAATTGTAAAGTTCATTTTCAACATAATGTCTTGTAGATTTCATTGTTGCAATGGGTCAACCTGTATCCCTATTTAAACAATTTGTTTTTTTCCCTTCCCCTCTCCAAATTATATCTACATCAAATACAGAGAAAAAGTGTTATACTGTGGGGGAGGGACATACAAAGCAACAAAATATCACATGGTATTTTAAATTTTTACATTTTTTAATAGACTCACAATTATGGAATTATGATTGCAATAGGGAAAGAAAATCCAAATTTAAATACAAATACATCCCTTAAAATACATGGTACATACAGGAACATCTACTTCATTCTTTTTCTAATACAATCCACATGTTTTTAATTTGATATCATAATATAGAAATAATTTTAAAACTATGATTTATGTTTTATTTAAACAAAATGTGATCATGTTGTTCTGTTCAAGATATGGAAATTTTGTAGGAACAGATCTATGTCTGACTCAACATTATGAGGTAATATAGCATGCATATATTGAACAAGTTAACAATTTTCATACAGAAGTGTCACAATTATTTAGATTTTAAAAAGTTATGGAGAAGTAGAATTGTGGCACAAAGTAGTAGAGAACTAGTATTAAGCAAAAGAGCTCAGGGACAATGCCCAGGTTCTGGGGTCAAACCCCATGACCATCGATAAATAAACAAACTAATTAGTTAATTAATTAGAGGTTGTAGACTATCTATGTTTGCACAATGAAACCTGTTCAGTAACTATTGTGACCCAACCACACACCCATTTCTGAAAGGTGTATCAAATGACAATAATAAAGACACTTATGGGCATATAAACAAACTACTACATAACCCAGCCACTCTCAATACGGATTCTTGCTTACAATCCCTGACAGGGATTTCGGAAGTTCCCTTAGGATGCCATCTATCCTTGTTCCACAGTGTTTTTGGCAACGCTGATGATACCAAAGCTGTAGAATTTTCAGTTATCCTTACTTAAAGATAGCTAGCTACCATATGTTTTTTTTTCTTGTAAATGAAAGATGGGGATGACATTACGGAGCTGGACTCCTCTTTTCCATCAAGTGCTAGCAGGCTTCCCTGAGTCTGTCTGGCATTTTGGCTCTTTTTCTTTTTTTAATGCTTTTTATTGTAAAAATACAGCACAGAGGGGTTACAGTTACATAATTAAGGTGATAAGTACATTTCCTATCGAACTTTGCTACCTCCTCCTTTGTTTTTCCCCTACTATTCCTTCCCTCCTACCTCCACAACTACACCCCCCCCCGTACCCCGCTCCGCAAAAGTTGTAAAGTTCGTTTTCATCATAGTGTCTTGTACATCTCATTGTTACAATGGGTCAACCTATATCCTTATTTAAGAATTATGTGAGTTCCCTTCCCCTCCCCAAATTAGAAAAATGTACATACAAGATACAGGGCACCGGAATCAAATACAGTGAAAAGAGGGGTTATACCAAGGGGAAGAATATACCAAAGAAACAAACAAAAAATCGCATAGTACATTATAAATATGTTAAAAACAATAGCAAGTTAAAAAAAACACTTGTGTCTATCTTGGGGTTCATTTCACTTAGCATCATCTTATATGGTCATATGTACATAGCTTTTGATCTTCTCTGCTTATCTTAGACATATAATAGTTAACGCAAATAAAGGAAACCATGAGACCTATGTTTCTTGGGCCTGGCTCAAAGTTGGACAAACGGAATTGCATGAAACTGCAAAGCTTCTACCTGGCAAAGGACATAGCTAGCAAGATCAACTGGCTCTTTTTCATAGTGTGCCTTTCTTCACTGGGTTTCATTTCCCCCAATTCTCCAGGTCTTTCTCTTCACTTGATTCCCCTCCCTAGAAGGATATACTGGAATCCTTACACAGTATTTGTGGTTACTGATTGAGGGGAGCGACCAATAGCTTTTAAAGTTCTGGTCTCAAAATTCCCAGAGATTCACTCCCTGCCTTGTATTGGTGAAATAATATCACAGGACAGGAAAACTTAAAAAAATAGATGAGAATACACACTCATCATTTTATAACAAAACAGGAAGTCATCAAAAAAGGGATAAAAACCAAAGACTGACGATACATTTTAGAACATTTGCACATACCACAGGTACAAATGATTTTCTCATTTTTTTGAAATCAGAAACAATCCATTACTGTTTACAGAAGTATTAAATTAACTAACTTTCTGATCTTTTGTTTTATTTTTTTTTGCTCTGGTTTTAGAAGATGAACTTGGCTAAGAAAATTCTTCTTTATATTAACATTTTATAAGCTTCTACTTAAAGATTACTAAACAAAAGCAGTTACTCAAACTTTTTATTGACAATAAATTATTTGAAATAGTATAGGATGAAATTCTATTTTTTAAACAACATATAATTGTAAATTTGGAAAAATTTTGAAACATTTTATTGTTATATCTAGTGTTTCCAGTGAGTATAATGTAAAGATTTAGGGAAATTCCCATATATTCAAGTATACTTTCCACATTTTTTGTTCTAAACTTCAGCCAAGGCTTCTCTTGCAGTAGATTTCTCTCTTTTAAGTTAACTATTACAGATTTCCTAATTTTTTTTAAACCCAAAATGTAAAGAGAATATAAGGCAGTTATTCATATATCCATTTATTCATTTCACAAAACGTTAATCATATGAAGCATGTTAATGACTGTAATTTATTCACTCCAACATATTCATTCATTTGCAAAATGCTCTACCAGAGAACAAAAAGAGTAAACATTAATTATGACACAACAATAACTACCACGATTATTTTCAACACAAATGTATTGAGCAGAAAAGCAAGTGTTTAGATTATTGCCAAAGGCATCATCAGATGTGTCAGGTTGAAAGTTCACAATAGAAAATTGGATAGACATCTCTGCTATTCTTTCTTCTCTGTAATCTCTTAGGATATTGTTATAATTCAGTCCCTGTGAAAGTCTTCATGAGCTATGCCCCTGTGCTCACAGTAAGAGACGATGATGATGACAACTTGAGTTAAGATAAAATTAGTAAATATAATGAAAATGTGCAGGTAATATTTGTTACATAGATAAATCATGATTTAAAATTCATACGTATCATGTTTTAATGTTCCAGTAAGCTGATAGTATGAACTAGTCTGTCTCTCTTCACTTACAGACTTAACATTTTGATAGTGTGAACTAGTCTGTCTCTTTTCACTTACAGACTTAACGTTTGCCTTTGCATGCTAGCAGAGTCAGACATGTTGCTTACATAGTATCAAATCATTTTAGGAGAGAGTAGTATCAAGTCTTCAACTGCTAATAAGGACCTTCTTTCTCTACTCAATTATTTACCTTGAGGCTCATCTCTAGATACTTTCTGTGAGTTTCTAAAGCTATTAAATGATGACTGATAGTCTTGAATGCTTGTCATTTATCTCCACTGGAATTTTCCAATAGATATCCTGTGTTCTGCAGCAGCACAGTCCAATCAGATAACAGTGGAACAACTTGTGAAACTTAAAAATACCTTAGCATGTGCTCTTGCTACTGTTTCAACAATATCTCAGGATAGTGGGAATTGTGCCTGTTAACCAAGGACATTGGAATATTTCAGGATCTCAGAGCCAGTCTATATTGACTTGCTAAAACTGTTCCATCTACAACTGTTTTCTCATCACCAAAATGAGGAAGAATGTGGGAAACAACCAAAGTTTTGTTACTACAAGCAACAGTATACAGATTCCTGTGTTCTCAGATTTCCCAATCCCTCTATTACTTGCAGCAGCCTATAAATTTAGTGTCACTACCAAGCAAGTTGTCAGAGGAACAGGAAAGTTGTAAATGTTGTTTGTCTCCTCTGTGCTCTTCCTTCCCTCTATTCTGGATTGAATGATTTTTTCACATAAAAGTTGTGACCGTTTTTCTGTACCAAATGCTTAAGCCTTCACCTGGGTTAGTACTGCAAGTTCATGAAGAGACTCTTTTTATTTAAAGACCAGTCTCTGTTATTAAATTCTTAATGCCATTAATGTATCAGATAATATTGTTCTGAAATTTATACAATTATACACTTTTAATGCCTTAAAAGTAATAAATGTAGAATTTTCAGTTTCATCAGAAAAGAAATGATGGAAAGAGAAAGCAAAACCAATGCAACTGTAGTAATGAATGAACAGAAATTAATTAGGAAATACTTTATTATATCAGTCTCAAAGGTAGAGGTTCCAGTATTAAATGAGATGGTCAACAGTATTTGGAGGTGTTGGATGAGATGAAAGAAAAAATAAAATAAAGCATTGTAGTTTGAGGATTTTTCTTCATCAAAATGGACATCAAATAAAATAACAAATTTGGAGAAATGATGAACAAGTACATAACTCAACTCATATTATTTAAAAAATAATAGCTCAGAACTTTGAGATTGCTATTGTTTCTTATACTGATAATCCCCAGATCAGAAAATGCAAAGGTCATGATTGAGGAAAAACTAAATGCATTTATTAACATGACTTCACAGGCTACTATAATGAATATCACTTATGGACTTTTTATCTTTTAGTAATTTTCTGAAAACAAATTATATAACATTATATATATGAAGAATTTCCAGCAATCTTAGCAAATACTAAAAACAGAAGATTGTCATGTTTGCTAGGCATAAGAGAGTTAGCAGTTAGCATAAGTTGTTTAGCTGGCACAATTAAGTCAATTTTAAAAAGCAAAATAAGAAGAAAAAAAGATTAAAAAAGGTGAAATGTCCTGTTCAACTCAATATTAACTCTGGTAGAGGTTATTATCAATGTGTTCAGATATTTTATCTCTTTCTTCCATAACATTTATGAAATTGCCTATTTTTAGGTGACTGTCTGAAAAAAAAACCTGTGTATTTCACAGCTGTTCAATCTCCCAGACCAAGGAACTGTGGTTTAGCATTTGAGCTAGAGGAAAAGGAGTTTTCAGTATCTGTTTTTAGCTTTCTTAAATATAATGGAAGGGTATACTTATTCCCATATTTATGATCCCTCCTGCTAGTTGTCTAGAAAGTGAGCAATGCAACAAGAAAGGACCAGTCTTGGTGGATAAAGAATTGACTTAATGTTTGGAGAATGATAATGATGTGATAAGACAGAGCATCCTATTCTTCTAAGACCCACTGCACAATTAGACAATCCATTCTGGACTGTTATGTGTAAGGGAAATAATGTTCTCTCTTCTTTAGGCCACTGCTTTTTAGAGCTCTGATTATCATTGCTAAAATTAACCCTATTTGTTGCACAACCTTCTTTGATTTTTAAGAATAAATTTTCTATGGCAAGAAAGCTTTCCTGAAAAGGAGGCAAAAATGTATTAACTTAGCAAAATATCTGTGTATCTCCACCCCTCCTTTCCAGAGATATATTCTTAGATCTGACTTTAACTCAATTTACTAGGAGAATTAATTTGTATTTTATTCATTGTCCTGGCACCATATCTTCTTTTCATGAAGCCTTTCTCTCTGTTGCTAATGTACAAGTGTGGTCTCTATATCAGCCTTTACTTGTACTATCTCAAATTAAGCAATGTTTAATGTATCTTGCTATTTTACAGATTAATGTTTATATATTGTTTTCCAGCCCTATGCTACCAAAGGTTCCTACTTGTCATACATATGAGTGATTAGAGACAATGATATTTTACTGTTATACTTTTGTTTTCTCCTTGAGAGTTGTAGATATTTTCCTGTGGTGCCTTAGAGGCCTTATTGTCCTGGTTCCATCTTTACTAGCTATTGACCATAGGCAAATCATTCACCAACTTTTAAAACCCTATTTATTCACTGTTAAATCTAAAATGAGAGGTATTCATGAAAATAAAATTAAATAATCCATGGAAAGCAATTAGCCAACTCCTTGCTAGAATTAGTATACTGTGCTTACTAATTGGAAATAGTAATGGGTTTTCTTTCTTACTTTGCATTCTTAATTTAAAAAAATGAAAATCTGCTATTTTCTCTTTCTATAGAACACAGTATCCATTAATTCACTCAATCAACAACTATTTATGATTCATGTTTACACCAAGTACTGAAAGTACCAGACACACCTGGACCCTACCATCACTATCTTCTTGTTTGTTTTCATATAAAATGCACTAGCCGAATAATTCATGTATATTATTGGCTTGATATTCTTTCAGGTGTTTTGTGTTTGTCTTATGTCTCTCTTTCATATTTTTTCACTGTCTTTTAGATAAACAGCACATTCTTTAAGTCTTTTTGAAGATATGTGCCTGTGACTTCATAGTGTATAAAAGGTAATAATTGTTTAGATAATGACAATTGATAATTTAGATGATATCCTATAATTAAAGAAGATGAGAATGTTGAGATAATGCCCTAAAAGTAATAGGTAATACATTGGAAACATTCCTAGGTATATAATAATGTACAGATATAGCAATCTCATATGTTGCAAAAAGTGATATTCCACTGAAATTTTACACTGCCTACTTAATATTCACATTTCTGTTTTTCCGGGAAAACTATCCAATTTGAATGCTTATTTTATACTTACATACTCAATTTGGATATTACTGTGATTAGTAGTTTACAAATCAGAACAGCTTCCTCCTATAGTTCAGCATTAGGCAGAGATATCCCACATCAGGACATTGCCTAACATACATACAATTGCACATGGCTTTACAATCAGGACTCCATCATGGCTATGCTTCTGTGTTCCCTTCCCATTCGCCTGGACACCTCCTCATGCCCTTCTCTCCAGCAACCCCACTAATAAAACACTCATCTTGTCGAATTTCTGTTTCTGACCTGTAGAGAGAATGTTATTTCTCCTAGTGGCTAGAAAACAATGTTCTGTTAAAACTCATTTTTTTAATACCTGTGTCTTGCCTCACCCAATAGAAAAAGTAAAATATGAGGAAAAAAACTCAGTGAATCTCTTTTAAAAGTGTGTTAGAAGAGAACTAAGAATCCCAAAGGCCTTATTGTATTTGTACCCTAAAATTCTTCCTAGTTGAGATGATGAAGGAAATCCATCTATTAAAAATCTGTAGCATTTCCCATTAAGCTGTATAAATCAACATAATGTGATGTGATCTGACATCAAGTTTAAAAAACTGCTTTTTCTGCTTCTACTCATGCCATATGTTCAAATTATTAAAAATATCCACAAAAGGTTTTTTTCTTCTTTCACAAACCTAAGCATGTCTCAAATCATGCTGACTTATGTATTGTTTAGGAATAAAGATATTTTATTCTCTTGACAAGTTATTATCAATTATTTCACAGACAACATTTTGATCTTTTCCCAGAGTTTTCATAAAGGAAAACACATTTATATAAGAACTAATCCATCAAAAGGTAAGATGTCCCTGTAATGTGAAGAAATATAACTTATTCAGGAGACACTAACACTTATTTGCAATATTAAGACTTTTATTATAACAAGGTCTTCTCATCATTCTTCTTCATGTTGGAATTCTAGTATGTACATATGAATCATTGAAAATTTAAATAGTAGTGCTTGTTCATTGTCACTAATTTTGACCTACATTCTGTTTACTGAGCAATCTTTAAAAACCTGCTCACCCATGGGTAAATAAGAGCTAATTTTTCTTTAAAGAAAAATATCATTCTATGCAACTTATGGGAAAACAGCCAAGTCTGCAAGTCTAAAAAAACACACACACACGAATAAACCAAAAAACACCCTCACAAATACTGGAACATCTTGACTGGGTTTGATGACATGACAGCATTGTAGTACACTACCAGCTGGGAGCTGGCTGGGGTTCAGAAATGGACTCAAGACAGTTGAAGCAGAATGCAGGAAGAGGCAGCTCTCCACTAGGGCAGCTGCTTTGTTAAAACTATCAAGAAGACCATTTGCTATGCCAGCTTTCCCTCGCTCTGCCCTTAGCTGATTTTTTTGTGAACATCAGAAAACAAAATGTGACTTTGGGGGATATGAGTGAATGGGTGAACTTTAAAAGTGCGGTGTCTACATTGGTCCAGATAAGTACCTTAATTCTGGAAGTTGCTTAACATGCACATTCAATTAATTGTGAGGGAGATCAAGTGAAGTGACACCATACAATCTCCTCAACTTGCCAATACAGGCTCTGGGCTCTTGCCCACCTTGCTCTGGTACCTTCTTGAAGTGATGTAACATAAAGTTCCTGTGGACTCCAGTGGAAGTTACATTGTCCTAACAGAACACAGGAGGGAAGGAAGAGGCAAGAACAAACAAGATGTGAAAATAACTATACGTTACTTAGTTCATGACATTTCTTTAAGACCAGTGAAATACTATCTAACCCCCAAAAAGATCTCCAGTAAAATTTATTTATTATGAATTTGAAAGCTCAGGTTTGCTTTTTTAAGGTTTCTACACGTCTGGGACTTTTATCTCATTTTAAGCTGAAGAGAAAGAGAGAGAGAGAGAGAGAGAGAGAGAGAGAGAGAGAGAGAGAGAGAGAGAGAGAGAGAGAGAGAGAGAGACAGACAGACAGACAGACAGACAGACAGACAGACAGACAGACAGACAGACAGACAGACAGACAGAGAAGGGCCATGAACATAGTATTTTCAGTCGAACCAGCTATGCAATGCTCTGCAAATCTTTCAAGATAGCCTTGTCCTATCTAGACTTGAATTTCACTTTTGCAAACACCATAATTTCATTAGTTTTGAAATTGTTCAAGTAAGCAATCTCCAAACTTCAGCATTTATCTAGACCAGTGTAAACACAGCATTAAAAAATTACCCAGCACTAATTACCTTAACAATTTGAGATAACAAATACTGATTTGTAATCTTTTCTGAGGGGGGAAAAATCTGAAGTTCCCATAAGAAATAGCTTCATATTAACATTGTTGAGGATCTTGAAATACTGGGCAATGTAGTGTCAGCAAATTTGAGTATCCTGTTTGGGCATAGAAATTAGCTCTCTGGCATTATTGATATAGCAGGGGAATTTCTGGAGTACTATGATGAGAGTAAAGTATAACTATAATGAAATATTAAGGATCTTTTTCTTATGTTTCTTTCTCAATTTATATCGCAACGACTCTGGCCATTAGAAAGCAGAAGAAATGTGTGAATTTCTTAATAATTAAATGAGACCTGAAATAGATCTACAAATTTAAAAATTTAAAACCCTAAACCTAAAGAAAAATTAAGTTCCTTCCAGTATTGTTGTAGAAGTGACAATTCTTTATCTAGCAATAACTGAGAAAGTCTATGCTTTTGTTTAATAGCTAAGCATTCCTTTAAAAAAAATGCTTCTTATTGATTCTTTAAGTTTGCTGATCCCTAGAAAAGAAAATGCTGAAAGAAAAATCTCAGGAGTATTTATAGAGATTTGTCTTTGGTATATGTGTATACTATTGTATTTACTAAAAATGTTTATCAGAATTTATGAATTAAAATATTTAAGTAATAAATTCTTATTGCTATATCTATGAGATAAAGGACTTTCCTTTGAAATAAAGAATCTGAATGCTATTACTTCTCAAGAAATTATCCCTGGGCATCTGTACAAATTATCCATTCAGTAAATTTATACACCATTGTCTTCTCACTTTTGTCTTCTTTTGTACTGATTTTCCTGATGGCAATGCTATGTTTCTTCATTCATTATACTATTCATTAGTCAGTTCTTTTGTTTCTGGGGCAAAATACCAAAGCAAAACCACTTCAAGAAAAATATCTTTTGGTTCAAGGTGTCAGAGGTTTTAGTCCATCCTGGTGGGAGGTCATGGGAGAGCAAGAACAGCAAACATCATGGTAACTAGGAAGTAGATAGAATACATGTACTAGTTGGCTTTTACCTTTTTCATTTTTATTCTATCCAGGGATTTGAGCTTATGGGATATTTCAGCTCACATTTAAAGAATGTAGTTCTCCTTCAGATAATCCTCTCTGGAAACAACCTTACAGGCATATCAAGAAATGTGCCATAGTAATCTATGTGCATCTCAATCCAGTGACAATCAAAATTAGCCATCATGTGTAATATGTCCTATGTTTTTATATGTCTTTTTGCTGGGTCAGTTCATGGGTAGGCTTCAGTAATTTGATTGAATTCCCCATAACTTCAGTATCCAAAACGGATACTCAGAAAAATAATAATCATAATAAAGTAGAGTGGTAGCAATCTATATTGCACTGATTCCATATTAAGGATAAGGGGCAAATTGTGCTTGATATTTAAGGAAAGTATTGTAATTTGATAATATTAAAAATCACAGCCGGGCGCCAGTGGCTCACGCCTGTAATCCTAGCTACTCAGGAGGCTGAGACCTGAGGATGGCGGTTTAAAGCCAGCCCGGGCAGGAAAGTCCGTGACTCTTATCTCCAATAAACCACTAGAAAACCGAAAGTGGTGCTGTGGCTCAAGCAGTAGAGTGCTTGCCTTGAGCTGAAGAGCTCAGGGACAACGCCAAAGCCCAGAGTTCAAGCCCCACAACCAACAAAAAAAAAAAAAAAAATCACATATGCACACATCTTTATTTATTAGATGAGCAAAGTGAAGCTCAAAAGGATGCTAAAAAATAGCAATGTTATAGGGTTAGTGAACAGTAAAATCAGATGAAAACATTTGTCTTTATGACTGAAAATTATTCTCGACAAAAGCAGTTTATATTTTCCTTCATTCATAAATTTTCTTCACCATTGGGTCATAAGAAATTTCTGCTCATAGCATATAATAAACATATACACAAGCCTCTCTCTATATAAACACATTTATATATAAAAATTATGTTTATATATAGAATTTAGCCCAACCATGAAATATATAGTTTGAATATTTTGTGTTAATTTGCTTATCAAAAATGCAATTGTACACTCACAGACTTCACACTTTGTAATAAGTGATTGTGTGACCAAATTTGTGTAAGGTATAAATTTGACAGGAACAGTAATTCATATTTTTAGCTACTTAGAAATCTTTCATTCCTTTTTATGTAATTCCATGCAATTTCTCAGATAAATTCCAACTATTTTACAACAGGAGAATAGTTCTTGGTTCTAATGATCTAAACTAGTGATTTCTGTTATAATAGGTCTATAGAGTAGTCTCATTTAAGTGTTAAAATTCTATTTTCAATGGGTCTCTTTCTCCTTGAGGAAATTCTGAGATGATGCCATTTCAGAACTTAGTCTTCCTGTGTCACATTTTTCTTCTGTCATTTCCATTTCCTTTTAAAATTATTTTGTCTGGCCTTTTGCAAAGTATTCCAATGGTATCTTAGATGTCTACGATGGAACTTCCATTTTCTCTTCCTATGTGTGCCACGCTCAGTCCATGGTATTTCACCTACATTCACACCCCATTTTCAAGAGGGAATGCATAAAATATGCCTTAGGAAAAAGTTCCTATAAATCCACTGAGAATGGTATGTGAGGCATTTTTTAATGAAATAACTATACTTTACTTGAGTACTTAAAGGATGTTGGGAATCCCTTAAAAGAGCTAAAAGTATGATTTAAGACCTTCATGGAAGTGCATTTTTCTTCTTGAGAGAAATAACAAATTTTAATGACAATATTCCAAAATTACAGGAAAAATGACAATCATACATTGAAGAAACAATGAAAATTCTACAGTTACCAGTTGATCAAATTTTATAATGAATATTCTCATAAAATAATGTGAATCATGATGTGAATACCAGAAACAACTCATGTGGCTGTATTTTTCTCAAAATCCATGATTAACCATCAAATAACCTCTAATTAAAAAATTAGCCACAAAATACCTCATTTTCCATCCTATCAAAATAATAAACTGGAAAAAAGTGTGATATCAGAGTAACCAGAGTAGTATGAAGACTAAGAAACATATTACCTCGTGGATTGTATCCTGGAATAGAAGCACAAAAATGGTGCAAAATATATGAATATATGACATCTATGTTAAATGTTTGGTATAATTGGTAATATGCACCACTGTTAATGTCTTTGTTTTGATAATTGTAGCATCATCTTGTAAGATGTAAACATGAAGGGATATTGGAAGAAATGTTGCATAACAGAGCTCTATACCATTTGCACAACTTTTACTATATACATTTACTACATACATTACTATATACATTTTCTGGTGCCACTACTATGAACTTAGGGCCCAGACACTATTCCTTAGGTTTTCCCCTCAAGGCTGGTACTCTACCATTTGAGCCACAGCTCCACTTCCAGCTTTTTGGTGGTTAGTTGATGATAAAAGACTTACAAACTTTTCCACCTACCTTGGCTATTAACAGTAATCTTCACTTCTCAACCTCCTAAGTAGTTAGAATTACAGATTTGAAACAACCAGTCACCTCTCCATAACTTTTTATCAATCAAAAATTATTACAGAATCAAAAGTTCAAAATAATATATAAAAACATGTAATAGATATATAAGATGATTTTTGACAATATTTTGTAGCCCATTTGTGGTCACAAACTGTGAAATGTACATTTGCATCATCTTAAAAAAATTACATGAATGCGCCAGAAGCTCCAAACTCCCTTTAATTTATCAGTATATGATGAAATATTGTGGTTTCTGAAAATGAACATATAAACTAGGTTATCCATATATAATTATCTCCAGCTGATTTTATATTTATTTAATCTCTAAATCTCTGGATAATAAACCATCTCTAACTACTTAAATCACTTAATCTCTACATATCTTTAACTAGTAATATAATATCTAAATATTCAGATATTAATGGAAATCATGCAGGCCATATAGACATTCATCATCAATCTTAAGCAAATTCATTTAAAAAGAATTATACAGATTAAGAAGACTTCTAAATTTTTCTTTTACAAAATAACTTTCCCACATTTTATTAATGAATTAAGAAGTAGTTGCGTTTCAATATACACACTCATTTGGAGAGCATATTCTCAAAAGTGATCATTATAAATTATGTCCATCTTTAGATGAATTTGTTCCTGAAATAGTGCTACTCTAAAAATTTGTGTATTAATATGCTTTAACAAACTTAGAACTCTAATTATCTAATCTAATTACAAGCCTTCCAAATTAAATGCCATTATTGCCTTTGAGCATATTTTATAAAATATGAAAATATGGCACTTTCTAACTGAAAGAACAACTTGTGAACACCAGAGAAGTTCACAAACTTCAAGCCAAATCCAACAAAATATTTTCATTATTAGTGGGTGAAATTGAAACATGTGTCTCAAGATTTTGCAAATCTAGGCAATACACATTCCTTTCACTTGGGTCTGTGAATTTTTAGCACTTGACTTTCCAATAATGACAGCCATTAAACTTATAAACAGAGAGAGTATCAATAAACAGAACTTACGACCAGACTTGCAAAAAATTCTAGCATAAAGTTTTAAATCAAGATTTTCATGCTGATCATGTATATATATAGCACCACATAGCAAATATAATTTTAGTAATATTTTTGAAAAACATCAGTGCTATTAAAAGATAAAATAACATAACATTTCTTTAAATTGATTTTATTTCATCTTTATCCCATCTATTTTTATTACATATATTTGTATATCTAATATAAAACATAAACATATTATTGAGGTAAAAAATAAAACCTCCTAAGGACTTTTATATGCATACAATTATTTATATATCAAGAACTAACTGAGGAGGGAGTGACTCAAGTAATAGATTGCCTCTGTAAAGTCTTGAGTTCAATTTATATTATTACAACAAATAAAACAAGGAAGGAAGGAAGGAAGGAAGGAAGGAGGGAAGTAAGGGAGGGAGGGAAGGAGGGGGGAGGGAGGGAGGGAGGAAGGGGGAGGGGGGAGGGAGGGAGAGGGGGAGGGAGGGAGGGAGGAGAAAGAAAAGGCAGAAAAGAAATTGGGTTATGATCTGGAAAGATTGTACAAGTGCTTGTTGCTGGTCTCCCAAAAACCCGGAATGAAACAAGAGGTAGAAATGAATATTGTTACTAGTTTCTAACTCTTCCTCTCCAAGAGTTTATATTGTTTCTTATAGATAGCTCTTATAGATACCTCGTAGACTTACAGGTAGAAATCAGGGATGATCATTTGTTCTCTTTTACTTTATTTTGTTTTCTAGAGGCAAGAGTAGTTCATACTTCTATTGTAAATTCAGTACTGATGACAAATAACAGAATTACCAGTGAATTTAGGCAATATTATTTTATCTTATTTATATTTCAGATAGAAAATGACCTGTCTATGATTATTTAAGGAGTAAACCCAGTCATAAGGGAGGTCAACCTTGGATGATTCATAGAGAAATGTATTCCTGATATTATAAGGCTGCTTCAGCTCCCCCAGGGCATGGATCCAAAGGTCAGCTAGGCACCAGGGTATTGCAAACTGGAGTGGGTGTGCTTTAATACAAAAGAAAATCATCATGCAAACTGTACGTGCCAACATGGCACAGATTTTTAAAGAATTAACCCTCAGGCCCTGAAAAAAATTAATGAGTTCTGCCTCTCCTTTCTGTGACCTTTTAGTTAGGTTTTCATGGGAATTTGTTTTCTTTCTTTTTTTTTTTTTTAGTCTGAGCTGTTCTAGGAAGAGTCACAGTGGGTTAGTGAATTTGCAAAGTGAACTCTCACAGCACAGATTTTGCAATCTACCACTGAGTTGCTATCTCTTGAGTTAATTGAAGGTCTTGAACTAGGCAAATTCACATAGAAGTCAAATATTTCCTTAAAACTCCAATCCAGGGTTTTCTTCTTTAGAGGCATGTTTTTCCAAAAAGAGCCCATTCAACTCATATCCTGGTATTTTCTGTCTTTCAGACTTTGTTTTCATTAAACATTTAGACTAATTCATTTCTCCTATCACAAAAGAATATAAAACCAGATAAGAGCTTTGAACCTAAGATTAAATGCTTCATGTAAAAATCTGACATTGCCATTTACAAGACATATACTCTGTTCTCTTCTTCTATAACAGGGGGCTAATAATGCCATCCTCAGCTGAGGAAGCAGTTCTACAGATTGCATTCTATATCATAGACTCTTCTCTGAGCTCTCACTTGGTTCAAGCTCCTCAGCCAGTGACCTCTGAGTTAAAATCACCTCTTGCCCAGATTCACATGGGTCTTTGATGGATGTTTTTGGTTAATTTCATCTCATTTGTCTAAAGATATCCCTGATTCTTTTCACAGTGATTGGTCTAGGGGTGGATTTGGAATATTTTAACCAATAAGCATGAAAATAGCACTTCCTTTTTATATACAAATTTCTGTATGTTGTATGGCTCTGAAGATAGTAATATCCCAGGAGTATGGAGATTTTTTTAATTTGCCTTGGCAATGATAAAAATAGTGGACATGAAAATCCTTAATTTGCTGAAACAAAACATTTAACTTTACAAATACTTCAATGTCTATCCAGTACAATAAGCCCAAGAATCATGAATAATCAAAGTTTTACAATATTTAGCCATAGGAAAGGTATAAAATACCCTTTCTATTTATTTGTCTATCATGAAGTTATTATTCTTTAGTGTATTTGGCTTAGATAATGTTTAAATTTTTTGGAGGATTTAGAATATATAAAACTATTTGAATCAGTAATAATGAAGGAAGAGGGAAAAAACCGTTAGTAATATAAAATTGAGATAAGAGCTAGATTAATTTAAAGATATTATACATGTATGCTAAATGTTAAGAGCACATTATAATTTTAAATCCAAATAGGTAAATTTGTTTTACATAAAATTTGAATTCTGATGGTTTTAAGATATCTATCTTCAGTACCATGTTGTTAAAGGTTCTTCATGGAAACTTAATTCCTCAGAAATGTACACTTTAGAGCCAGGCGCTGGTGGCTCACGCCTGTAATCCTAATTACTCAGGAAGCAAAGATCTGATGATCGCAGTTCAAAGCCAGCCCGAGCAGGAAAGTCCGTGAGACTCTTATCTCCAGTAAAACAGTAGAAAACCGGAGGTGGCACTGTGGTTCATGTGGTTGAGCTCTAGGCTTGAGCTGAAGAGCTAAGGGACAGCTTCCAGGCCCAGAGTTCAAGCCCAACGACCGACAAAAACAAAAAACAAAAAACAAAAAACAAAAGAAAGTACACTTTTATAATAATGAGTCTTATTTCCAGAAAGCAAACCATAATATAAACATTGGGATATTGGGATATAATTCTTAAGTTTCTCCTCAACACTTAGCATGTGCACAGGAAGTGGCCTGTAAGACAGGTGTAATGTCTCTCTTGGGAGTAGAGGGAAGATTTATGTGCTATTCAGTTTAAGATTTTCTCAGACATTGGCAATCCAGACAGGCTTTCTGCCTACTGTGAAAGACTTTTGTTTTCCATCCTGAGGTACCTTCACTATAAAAGAATCCATTGTGTGTATGTGTGTGCCTCTGTGTGTGTGTGTGTGTGTGTGTGTGTGTGTGTGTGTGTGTGTGTGTACCTTGTGCACATCACCCTACAAGACTCAAGAATCCAGGGAACCAGCACCACAGTACCAATAAAACTGCTTATCTCTCATTTTGCATTTTGCAGTGGTCTCTTTCTCAAAGCACTCATGGAACTCATAATCAAGTGTTAAGGTACAAGTAGCAAAAGTGTAGGTCCTTCAAAATGATATGGACTTATTTCCTATTTCTATAAAATGAATTATCACACTTTAACAGCCAATAATACTACTCATTTATTAGCTTATAGATCTGTGTGTGTATGTATATTGGTTACTTTTTGAGATACAGTTGTATTTTATGCCCAGGCAATGTGGGACTTTGGTCCTCCTGTTTGTATGTCCCTGAATCACTGAGACAACCAGCACCCTACTGTGCAACACCTTTGATAAGGATGGACTTTTTGATAAAGTTGAACTTTTTGTTTGTGTCGGAGAGAACCTTGTAATAACATTTCTCCAATCTCTTTTTCTTGTGTAGATAGGATTACAGGTTTGAGTTACTGGATTTGCATATAGCTCTGTAGGTAATAAGCACACATATAGTGTATATGTGTACATATGGTATATAATTAAGTTTTCACTCAGGTGTGTGTGGGGGGATGTATGTTGCCAGTGCTGGGGTTTGAACTCAGGGTTTCTAACTTGCTTAGCTGGCACTCCACCATTTGAGCTACTTCCAACTCTGTTGTTACCTTGTTATTTTGGAAATGGTGTCCAGTAAACTCCACTGCCTGGACTAGCTTTGAACAATGGTTCTGTAGATTTCAGCCTCTAAAAGAACTAGAACAGGCATGTTCTACTGTGAGCCCCTGCTGAGGTTTTATAGGGCAAAACAGAAAGCAATAAATAAAGGCCAAATTTCCATAAGGCAAATTAAGTTTATATCTGGAGTTTCTCCACATTTCTCATTTTATTTGCATTTTTGTAAGAATGTGATTTCTTGTACCTGTTGAACAGAAGTCACTATTTTTTGCTACTGTTTGTTCTCCATTCCTATAAACATTATATTCCTTACCATATCTCTCTTTATTTAAAGTTAGAAAACAATATGCCTCAAATAGAGTCTTTATTATTTTGAATCTGATTACTTCTGCTACTCTTGGTTCCAAGCTCCTATATCTAAGTGCCTACTTGAAATTTCATCTTAAAATTCTGTAAAAATCTCAACTAATAAGGATGTGTTGAATATTATATGTATATATAATATTTCATTATATCTAACCATGTAAAAATTCTTCCCTAACTATATAAAAAGCATTTCTTTCTGTAAGTGAAACATTAGCGATTATTGATTATATATCTCTTTGTACCACCTGTTAATCACAGTGTGTGCTGTTGTTTCCACCTCCAAAGTATAAGTCAAGCCACTTCATCAGATGTCAGCATCAGTGTCTCAGTTGTGATCATCTTTCTCTCTGGATTGTAAAAAAACTGTCCATTTTGTCATTCTATGAAGAATGGAATTCTTCCTTACATTGTTAAATTCTTCTGCCACCTTCTATCCTCTAAATATAGTACAGGTGATATTTCTCAACATTAATCATATTCTATCTCAGTTTTACTTAAAACCTCACAGTTGCATCTTTATTATACTTAGGAACCAAAGCCTCCTGAAGTATTTTTTCCTTTACTAGGGTTATTTTCTTTTCCCAGAGAATGCCTTAGCTCTCTGCATTTATTTTTTCCCTTAAACATTTTTTTGGCCTTACAATTGCTAGATATGCACTCAACCACTTAATCCATCATGCCTAATTCTTTTTGCTTTAGTTTGTTTTCCAGACAAGGTCTCTTAGTCTTTTGCCCATGTTGGCCTGCAGCTATTATCCTCTTACCTCTACTCTTACCACAAACATTCTCCACTAAATCCTCTCAACTCTTAAAGCCCCTGTCTCTATCACTAAAGTAGCTGGGTTTTACTTCTTTTGCCTGGCTTTTACTTCCTTTCTTTTATAACTCCCTTTTAGTGAAATTTCCCACAGTGTTCAGTTCAGAAGAAGGATCCTTCTATATCTTTTGCCTAATTTTCTTTGGTATTTTCTCAGCATTATGTGGTATTGTATTTTCTATTTTGCAGAAAGAAAAATAAAGTTTTCCTCATGCAATTTATAATCAGAAACATAAAAACAAGTACCAATTTTTATTTCTGTTGGAATGTTCTTTCCCCACTCTTGCTATAGCCGCTACTGTTCCTTTCTTAATACATAATTTAAATATAATATGTCCTAAGAAAAGTCATTTTGAATATTTCAGCTGGCTTTAATGTAACTACCTCAGCCATTTAAAAAATGTGTAACAGCACAACCTGAAATCATTTCCCTGAGCTTTGTATACCCTGCAATTAGTTCAATATTTACCAAATGACTATTTGAATGGAAAGAATAAGTAAGTTTAGAATATAAATCATAATTAAGTAATGATTGATCTAGGTGAACTGTTACATATGAAAAAAACTTGGATGAAATACTCCTTCTTCAAATCCATTTATTGATTCATTTTTTGGTAATATCAAATTACTTTTTAGCAATTGACCTTATATGTGAAGTTTATTTATTGTGACTCTTGTAGCAACTCTCATTATTAAAGTCCCATTCTAATTCTTATTCACTATGAAGCCATAGAAAAGTTGATGAATAATAATTTCTTTACTAATATAGTTTTGATAATTGTACTTTGATTATATTTATATGTAGTGCCACTCAATTAATGGTTTTGTTTTTGTTGTTAGTAGTGTAAAAGGAAAGATTTCCTAGAAATAAGTGAAAGTTCTTTCGAATAAGAAATAAAGTACATGCCCATATTGCTCTAAGCACCCTGGAGGTAGATAAGTTACAAAGATTAGAGTTTGCATAATTGGTGTAACTCATAGTTTGCATTAACCTTAGGAAGGGCAGCCATCTTTCATAGGTGTTAAAAATAATGTTAAAAACTACTGAAACCTCAACCCTAATAATCATGAAAGTTAGCATGGATTATTAAGCTAATTAAAACACTGGGGCTCTGGAGACCTGAATTTTAATACACATTTGCAACTAACTCATAATGTTACCCTAGGCAAGAGAGCAGGTCTCTTTATTCTTTGCTTTCTTCATCGGCAGAATGAACATTACCTTCCAGAGGTGGCTGCACTGCATAGCAATGAACAGATAAGAAGTAGATGGCACCAATGTTATCTTTATGATAATTACAAATGAATAAAATGAAATAAAATTCAAATAAAATAAAAGAGTTTTACCAATGCTAAGAGAAGCCTGCACTTTTCCCTTTTAATTGGTTTTCTAAAGAGGAAAGGGGTCATTTGGAGGTTTATTATTTGGCTTCCTCCTCCCCTATTTGATGGCACACCTCATTCTTTCAAATACCACCCAAGAGTAAATGATGAAACAGTCCCAAATATTCCAATAACCTAAAACTAGAAACGATTGATGGCCAGCTAATGTTAACTAATATCACATCTTCATCAATTTACTCTAAAATACAAGGTACACAGAGTTACCTTCACCAGAGCACTAACATACATTGCTCCTTAATTAAAGATCTTTTATGTATTGCCATTGCTTCTCTTCACTGAGCTCTTTAAGAAGCATAATTGGGAGGTAGGATTATGGGACTAGATGATGAATGACTAGAGCACTCTTTGTACAAAAGTCTGTACTAGAATATAAAATGGATACATGTCATCACCATGTAAAATATAGGCCTGTGTTTAAGACAAATTACCTTTCTGTAATACATTACACTTTCTATGCAAAATTAATTCATTTTACCTGCCAAATTACTGTATCATTATTATTTTGTTCAGATAATGACTTTTATTATTAAGGAGAACCTTTCTGTACAATGATTCTTGGTTGTGTTTTGTTTTCCTCTTTTCTATGTTTTTGTAAATTTATTTCTCTAAGATCTTTCAAATATGCTGTCACTGTAAAGAAACAAGAATGTGAATTTAGAAAATCCTAAAGTTTTATTTAAAATATTACTTGTTTAGAGAAAAACCTCTTTAAAAGACTTAAACAGCTTTAACAAAATTATTTTCCTCCTCAGAGAATAATCTAAGCTAATGTGTAGAAAACACAAGCTATATAAGGGAAATGCAATTTTAGTACTCATTACTCCAGAATGATGCTTTTCTCTCAAGGGAACTACATATCCTCTTCCTGTTTATTTACACTTAATTGGGTTATGGCCATATTGCTACATATTTCTGGCCTGAGCAGATTATTTGCATAGTATGTGGCTTTCATTTAAAGCCATATGAAAATAATAAACTTCACATGAGAATATCTCATGCTCATGAACTACCTGTGATCTCCCCCATTCTGCACTATAGGAAAAGAAATGAAAGAAAGACTATTCATTTACACCTAAAAGACTTTCTAACATGGAAGAAAGTAACATGTAATTTGGAAGAAATAAACATCAGTTCATTCTGTTGACACAAATTTATCTCTGCATATAAAAATGAGTACAAATTCAGTAAGAAGTAAGTTATCAGAAGGGAATCTTTCTTATTTTGTAGTAAACAGTGATATTGTTCATATTACCATGTCTACTAAAGGCATAATATAAACCAATACTTTTCCTTGTGCTTCATCAGAAAAGGCAACCTCAAGAACTTTGATATCCATCCACCTAGCTTTATTTTGCAGTTCAAGCAGAACTCTTAAGGCCATAAGGAATCGAGGAGTGAAGCATGAATACATTAAACCTGTTATCAACGTATTACAAAAATTGTTGGTTTTATTTGCTCCTTCAATAAGTGAATCCATAAGTTGCTGTCGACTTTATTTGACCTTCATACAAGTGTCTCACTCTGAGTACAGAATGTGAGATGACTGGCCCTGTAAATGTTTTGTTTGAAAATATAGTCCAATAACATTGATTTACAGTGATGTCTAGTCACAAAACCCTTATGAATACAACATTCAAAATGAATAGGACAGTGACAGTACATCATTCTGGGGAAGGGGAACAGCTCGGTGATATGAATCATAGACATACATAACTGGCGCCACTTAAACCACATTAATATTATGGAATGTAGTTTACACTTTGGAATTACTCTGCATGCAAATATTGCATTTCCACGTCGCAATGCATATATAGTCAACAGGAACGCCCTGTAACAAAGATTTCAATCATGCAGAAATGATCGCTGACTTTTAACCCTATACAACTGACCATCAGTGGCAATGTTCTCTGGGAAAAAATATAATGAACACCTCTGTTGACTAATAAACACCTACTGTAGTATATCTCCATTAGCTAATTACTATGAAAAGCATAAGACATTTTCCTGGCAATGTTAATAATAATAACAATAAAATGAACCAGCTAGTACTTTCAGATACTTCATGAGTTTGTGAAGCTAGGAATTTATTACTTTTATGATAGAGACATTATATTGGCAGCATGCAAGATAAGCTCTGACTATGATATACGATTCTCATATATTTCTCAAAGGAATTGGAAAATATGTGTATTGATGTACTTAAATAGACTTAAGTGAACAACATGTATTTTCCTTCTAAAAATCTTATAACTTACAATCTGGGTTCCTCTGGAGAATAAAAAAAGTCTTGGTAATTGATGAATAACTCTCTATAATATGTCCCAAGAGTGGACAGAAAAGAAAGGTATAGATGTTGCACAGCCATTAGGAGGCATTTGAAAGCAGCTTGTTCGCTGAATTGAGCAACAGGGAAACTTACCATATAATGACTCTGCTAGCAGGTGTCCCTGCTGCTGTGGTAAAGTGCCCTATGTTTTACTCAATAATGATGATAATACAATTGAGTTATACCAAAACTGTTTATAAAGACTCAAGCAATAAAAGGGCATTATAGTTTCTTTATTACTCTAATGTTCTTTTAAACTATTTGCTATTAATTCGGTCTGCTTTAGAAAATGCTTCATGTATAGGCCAGAAGAAAAATAAAATAATAATTTTGTAAATGGAATATGATATGACCATAGCTGCTTTGTTCAAATCATTTTTGGTGAATTTATTCTTTCTTCAGCTTTTCAATGGATAATTAGTAATATTAGGAAAATGACATATATATTAAACAAAATACTCAAAGCATATATATGTAGTCATATACGTGTATAGAAATTAATTATAATAGATAGATAGATTGCATTTTACTATCAATCCATCTATCTGATAATCCAAAATATCTTCTTGTCATAAGCTTTAGACCTAAGAACACTGATTGATTCATAAAAGCAACTCTCAGGACAAGTCAAGTCAGCTCACTATATAAAAATTATGCTATTAGTTAGTTAAGCCTGATTAGTGTGACCATATAATATTTTTTGTTTGCTTATTTATTGTGGTCTAGATTTTAGTTTTTGTGTACAAATTTTAATAATGGGGAGATATTACTGAGATATTACTATTGTAAATGAGCAGAGAAGAGAATTTAAAGGTAGCAAAACTATGCTATCAACAGCTGTGATTCCTTTCTGAGATTCACTTTAGGCTCAAAAATAAGAATATGTTTCCACGCTACTCTTAATTATTACTTCTGCCTATGCCTCTTAATGGTCAGTCACTCATTCAAGCATGTATTCATTTTCTATTGAGGTATGCTAGTTGAGTCTGAGGGTATGTAAATGAAGAAAAGGTGATCTGAATTCCAGCAGCTAAGTCTCTAAGATATAGACATTAAAGTGAAAAAAGCAAGAACAAAAACAAAAAACCATGTGGGTGAGTGTTTTTAAAGAACTATAAACAGGGTGATGTTAGGGCATAAGGAAAGCTGCACAGTAGCTGTAAGGCCATAGTCTAAGGCTTTCACTTGCATAATATTAATAAGTTCTGATCTCCTTTGAGGCCAATAGCATGCACCTCAGTGTTTGAAGGACAGGATTCATTTAAATCAATATTTATAATAGGACATACCCCAGCCCTGTCCATTTTCTTATTGTAACTGTATAGCTACAGTTGTGATACTGTTTTGGATCTCATCTCATAAATATATCACCTGAATTGAGGTCAAGTCTATGCATATATGCATTGAAAAAGAAAGGCTTATGAGTCCTACAAGAATGAGATTAGCCATAACAATTTGTTAGAAATGGAATAATTTCCATAATCAATGCATGTTTTAATATAAATTGGTTCCAAGTGTTATATTAAAATGTGGACTTCCAAATAGTTCCACTGTAAATTTATCTATTGCATGAATTTACTCAATACATTTTTATTGCCTGATTTGTCCTCAAGCTAGAATCATTTCTATCAACAGCTATAGAGAAAATAGCTGACATTGTACAAATCCTGATGAAATATTTGTTATATTGCATGCAAATCCACAAAGGATAGGTAAAAGTACTATCAGTTGCCAATATTCTTTATCATTATTAACCAGAGAACTTATTGTAAAAGGCAATGAGCTAGTATTTTTCTGTTGTAATTATAAGTAAAATCCAATAAAATTGAAATCCTATTGTAATATCTCTGCTGATGTGGCTACTTAATAAAGTATCTCAAAAATGCTTTCTAGAATCTAAAAAATACTCAATTATTCAATTAGAATTTCAGCATCCTACAATATAAAAAAATCTATATTTTTGATTCAGCGTTTTAGTTTCTCCAACAAAACGTTAATATATTAATTAACATAAAATGTAATTAGTAGTAGCATAAGTTGTGTGCTATAAAAATAGCTTTATGGCCAGGCGCTTGTGGTTTACACCTGTAAACCTAGCTACTCAGGAGGCATGTCCGGGAGATCTTTATCTCCAACTAACTGCCAGATAACCAAAAGTGGAGCTGTGACTCAAGTGGTAGAGTGCTTGCTTTAAGCTGAAGAGCTCAGGGACAGATCCCAGACCCAGAGCTCAAGCCCCATGAGCAGCAGCAGCAACAACAAAAAGAATAGCTTTATGCACTATTGATAGTTAAAATATATTTTAAATCTAGATAGAACATTTATGGTATTTTTCAACTCCCTATGATTACTAATATAACCGGTGTTTTTATTCCGTTAGACACTGTGTGAATTTAAGTGTTCTAGAGCTTTTAATGAATACAAAAATCCCCTGCTAGTTACTTTATTATCCTGATGCTGTAAATGAAAAAGCTGGAGTGTAGAGGGGAGAAATGACTCAATTAATGCTATAAATTCTCGATAGCACAGCAAGGATATGGACACAGAGACCTAAGACTCTGATTGCCCTTAAAACCCTAATGCCACTTGGTGATCATTCATAGTGCTAATGTCACTTCCCCGTGTTACATAATACAGTCCTATGCTTCAGTGTGATACAAATCATGTAATAAAACAACTATTGACACTAGAGTCAGAATTTTAAACTCTGTACAACTTTGTGTTTCTAGATACCTAATTTTATATATTGCAGGGCCAAATTCTGTGTTGTTTAATGTGACCAGCTTTAATCAGATAAATTGAATGTGATTTGTTATAACCATTAAGTTAGAAAATCATGAGTACATAATTATTTGATCCAATCTGTTATTGAATAGTCTGACTATGGAGGTGACAAGGTAGCCTGCCCATATTTAGAAAGTAATCCCTCCTCATCCATGAAGAACATTTAAAACCCGTTACAACGTCATAATACTGCACCATATACAAATGATTTTCAATTTACCACAGATTTACATCCTTATTACTAAATGAAAGCTGGACATTAGTGGCTTAAAAATGTAATCATAACAATGAAAAGGCTGAAATATGAGAGATTACTGTTCAAAACAAGTCTAGGCTGAAATGTTCATGAGAATCCCTGCTCCAAAATAATAAACGAAGTTAGAGATACTGCTCAAGTGCTAGATCATAAAGCCAACAAGCAAGTGTAAGACTTGAATTAAAACAGCGGCATTTCAAAGTCTTTCCATTTCCTAACAAATGGGGCAATGTCATTCTTTCTGATGGAGGCATAGAATACCACATTTTCTTGATCCATTCATCCACTGAGGGGCATCTGGGTTAGTTCCATATCTTAACTATGGTAAATAATGCTGCAATAAACATCATTGAGCTGGTAGCTTTAGTACGGTCTTCTTAGTGATCATTTGGGTAAATGCTGGGTCACAGGTGAACTCTATGTGGAGTCTTTTGAGGAACCTCCATATTACTTTCCTAAGTGGTTGAACAAGTTTACACTCCCAACAACAATGCAGTAAGGTTCCTTTCTGTCCACATCCCCTCCAGCATCTGTTGTTATTGATTATAGCCATTCTAACTGAGGTGAGGTAGAATCTCAATGTTGTTTTGATTTGCATTTCTTTCTTTTTTGGGGGGCGGTGTCCTGTCGTGGGTCCTGAACTCTGGGTCTGGGAGCTGGGCGCTGTCCCTCAGCTCTTCAGCTCAAGGCTAGTGCTCTACCACTTAAGCCACAGCACCACTTTTGGCTTTTTTTTCTTTTTGCTTATGTGGTGCTGGGGAATCGAACCCAAGGCCTCATGCATGCAAGGCAAGCGCTCTACCACTGAGCCACCTTCCCAGCCCTTGCATTTCTTTTATGGCTAGAGAGGTTCAGCATTTCTTCATGTGTCTATTGGCCATCCTTTACTCTGCAGAGAAGTTTCTGTTTAAGTCTTTAGCTCTCTTATTCATTGAGAAGTTGTTTCTTTGAGGATTTGTTGTTGGGGGATTTAATATGTTTGAGACAAGCAGAAAAGGTCATGTTAGACAATGTTAGACAAAATGAACCCCAAGATAAGTACATAAGTGTTTTTTTTCTTTCTTGATAATATATTTTAATATATTATATAGTATATTACATACAATATCCTATATATTATGCTATATATTATATACTATATTACATGCTATATATTAATATAGTATATTATATATTATACTATATTCTATGTATGTGGGTGCATATCAATGTAACTCATATATTTATTACCTAATCTATATATTAAAATGTTATGTTTAAAATACGTGGCTATAATTCAATGTTTCTTCAAGTGTTTTTGTGTTTCATGTTTTTTTTAAATTTTATTTTATTGTAAAGATGCTGTACAGAGGGGTTACAGTTACACGGTTAAGGCTTTGAGTACAATACTTGTTGATCATTGTTACCCCTTACCTTGTTTTTGTCCCACTATGGCTTCCCCCAACACTTTTCCCCACCCCAGCATACCCCCATCCCATCTAAAGTTGTAAAGTTCATTTCCAACATACTATGTGGTTATCATTGTTTGCAATGTGTCCTTGTTTCAGGGTTTTGTTATTCCCTTTCCCCTCCCCAGATTAGACAAATGTGTATACAAGATGTACGCTACCAAAATCAAGTACAGTGACAACAGGGATATACCATAGCGGGAAGAACATAGAAAGGAAACAACAAATAAAAATCACACAGTACATTAAAACAATAACAAAGGCTTGTGTCTATATGTTGGGGTTCATTCACTTAGTATCATCTTCAACAAGTGAGCTAAATACTTAAAGAGAGAATTCTCTGAAGAGGAAATAAGAATGTCCAATAAGCACATGAAGAAATGCTCAATCTTTCTGGCCATAAAAGAAATGCAAATCAAAACTGGGGTGAGATACCCCCTCACCCCAGTTAGAATGGCTATAATCAAGAAATCTAATAACAACAGATGCTGGAGAGGATGTGGTCAAAAGGGAACCCTACTGCATTGTTGGTTGGAGTGTAAACTTGTTCAACCACTCTGGAAAGCAGTATGGAGGTTCCTCAAAAGATTACACATAAGAATTCCCCTATGACCTAGCAATCCCACTTTTGGGCATTTACCCTAATGAAAACAAACAAGGCCATACAAAAATGTTCTGTTTAATAATATTAACTGATTATATGGGTTGTATGAGCCTGGATATTATCAAGTACACAGTTACAAATAATTGTATTTGTGCTGAGGGTACATACCTTTATAATGACACCAGGAATTGTGTGAAATCAACAGAAAAAAAAACTAAAAATAAATGCATGTGTTGAATAAGGTACTCAGAAGTGTGAACAAGGTCCTTGTAAGTAAAATTTCTGAAAGAAATAAAAGCATTATTGCAAGAGTAAAATATTGTAAAGGCTTTTATTATTAGTTTTTTTCTACATTGTTTATCCTGTAGCTACATACTGCATGTTTACTCAAATTATGCACATGTTTTTTACATATGGTCAGAAGATCATCCAGAGCCTAGTCTTATATGTCCCATAAATCTTCACTGAGAAAATGGTCTCAGTGAAGACTTGCCTCCATTATGCTACACATAGAATCCTTTTCAAATAGGAATAAATTGTGAAGGATTTTGTATTTCTTTCACCAATGTACACATTAAAGAAAACATCTTAAATATTATATACTAAATTATATATTTTACATGAGAAAATATATATGATATATTCATGTAACAAAATATATGTGATGTTTTATATAACAATACATGTATATATAAAATTTTCATATGATGTTTGTGAAAATATAATTTATGATATAATATATAGGAGATAATACATATAGTGTATTTTTATAATTAATAACAATAAATATAAACATATTTTAGCTTTTAATATATTGAGTTATAATGAATATATTTCATTATCCATGTAATGAAATATACTAATTGTATCCTGTTGTTAATTTATGTACTTAAAATGGATGAATGCTCTAATCTTCTATCATTTTAGTATTTTTAATATATATATATATATATATTTAATTGGTCAGTTGTGGGACTTGAACAGAAGGTCTTGGCGCTGTCCCTGAGCCTCTTTGTGCTCAAGGCTAGCGCTCTACTACTTGAGCCTCAGCACCACTTCCATGTTCTATCATTTTAAATAATTGTTTGCATTTTCAATTTTTTGTCCTTAGCTTCCTTTTTAACTGTAGCTTACACGCATGGTTGAATTTTGTTGAATCATTAACACCTCTGAGAGGATTTTATGGCTCTTTGAGGACAAGTTTGTTTTTTTACTTGGCTTTCAAACATTTAATTAACAATATTTAGCAAAGATAGTTAAATGTACTTTCAATCCTCTTTCACACTGGTATACACATATACATACACATTGAGTACTTGAGCATTAATATACACATTTGTTTATGTATCTGAATACTATATGGGCACTTAAACTATGCAGCCATATAATTCAATGTTATATAAGGGCAATACCACCCATATTAATCACACTTAGATATTATATCATAAACTGTACATTTAAATAAAAACCTCAATCCCCCTTTGTCCATAGTTACTCAAGTTTTTGGTTTTAATTATCCATGATCAAATCATAATCCAAACATATAAAGTGAAATATTCTAGAAATGAAGAATTCATATGTATGGCATTGTAATGTTTGAATGATGCAAGCTCTCACCCTTCAATTCCTTCTTTCCCTCAGGAGTCATGAATCATCCCATTGTCCACCACTCCTATGCTATACTTGCTATCTGATGCTTAGAGCCTTAATCCACCCAATAACACAATCCCTCTTCTTGGGTGGAGGGATCACAGTCATTTCATAAAAGGCCTGAAATGAAAGATAAATTGTTGGCTGTTTTACTGTAATATATTGTTACATGTTGTAGCTACACCTTGATGATGGATTGTCTTGTGTTAAACCATTTATCATAAGCATCACTAACATATTGAGATATAAAATTCTACAGATACTAAAAAATAAAATAAAATCCTAAAATCAGCTGGGTGCCAGTGGCTCATGCCTGTAATCCTAGTTACTCAGGAGGCTGAGATCTGAGGATTGTGGTTCAAAGCCAGCAAGAATGTCCTTGAGACTCTTATCCCTAGTACTTATAAATCTGGAAGTGGTGCTGTGGCTCAAATGGTAGAGCACTTACCTAAAGCTGAAGAACTGAGGGACAGCACCTAGGCCCACAAAAAAAATCCTAAAATCTGTTTATATTATGCAAGAAACAGAGATAAATATTCCCTATATTAATAAAGGTAAATAAATTTCTGAAGATGTTCAAAGTTCTAGATGTTGTTGTGTTTTCTTATTTCATATTTGTACTTGGGATTGTATTCTATTTAAAATTCTCTGTGGCAGGCTGGGGAACTCACTGTTTAACTAATAAGTAAATGGTCTTGGGAGAGTTTAAAAGGTCAAAACTTCTTGATCCCTCATAAACACAGATTAGTGAAAGTGGATTTTCAAACTCAGCTCCCTTGGGAACAATTATGAAAATAAATCCAGGAACTGAGAAAATGATAACTTGAAATTAATAAAATATTTGTCTGTCTCCCTTTCATTTTCTTTTTCATGTACCTAATCTATATAATCTCATAACATGTAGTTTTAAATGTATTTCTATATTCTGGATAAATTTATTCTCAGGATATTATACTTTCAGAAAATTTATTTTGCAGAGTATTTGATCAAAATGGCAAGGATGAAATGAAGACACTGAATAGAGAATTAGTCATCTTGTAGGTAATCCAGAAAAACATGGATTAGATGACAGGATCAGAAAAACAGAGGCTGAGTTATTCAGCATGGCTTTTCATCAATCAATTTTGTTGAGACCAAGTTTAAAAAGTACATTGTTCATTCTACATTTATCAGCAAATATCCACATCAAATATTTGTTTTTCTTTGTTTATAAAGGAAAAAGGTACTACTGAATTTTATTTCTACTCTTCTGAGTATTATTAATTATTACTAGAAAAATAATCTGTAACCAGAATATAAGCATATAATATTTAAATAAATACTGAATAAGTCATAATATTAAAAAAGACACAAAAACACAGAAATGTATCATAAGTCTCTAAAAAGTTTTACTGTACGTTATTTTCTAGTTCTGCTCATAATGGCATGCATTTCATAGTTTTGGAATCAAGTAAAACATTATGTTTTATGAGACATATTTTTAATTATGAAAAAACAGGTTCTTTTATTTCATTGTCATGATAGTTCTTTTTAATGTTTTAAAGTTTTCAATCCATATTTAAAAATATAAAATACTAAATATGAAGAACTAAATATTGAAGCAGATTAGTTTTGTTGTATGTTGATATAAACAACCTAATACACCTTAAAGTCTCTTCATACATTTAAAATATGCTTCCATATGTTCTAACATCATATTTCAAGAATCTGTATGTGTGTGTTCATGTACATCTATGCTTAAAGCAGTTGTAAATGAGTGCCCAAAATTCTATACATAGCAATATATAACTCAGTATCTTTGGAAACAATTCATACACAGTAAGCACATACATAATATTTTATTAACAGACATGTCACAAATTCCAATATTGAAATTCAACTAGGCTAGCTCTTTGAACCTCACATTTTAAATCTCTATAATTGTAATGAAAACACTGAACTCAATGATTTAACTGAACTAATAAAGGGACTCAATACAAACTGTAGTAATGTCAGTTGAAGCTGGGTTTTGATGGCCAAATCTAGACAAAGGTACATTATTATATTTAAATGGCTTACAGAATATGCTGTCACTGAAATAGGACATTTGACAATGTTTTCAATTCCCCTGGGATAATTGATATAGAATAATGTTAAATCTTAAATTAAACCTAGCTATAAATGTAAAGATAAAAATTTATAATGACAATGATAATTGTTTAATGACAAGGAAATGTGGAAAACATCTATTGAACCTTTTGTCATTTTTAAAAAGTCATTCAAGATATTGTCATGGCAAATAACAGAACAATGACTTACCCTGAAGTAATTCCTGACGTAATGTCATTACATCTTATTTTATCATTATATCTTACTATATATATTAGAATAAGTGAGAATATATAAAAACAGGAATCCTAACTTATAGTTGGCCATGGGGCCTGAACTCTGGGCCTTGACACTGTCCCGCGGCTCTTCAGCTCAAGGCTAGCCCTCTACCACTTGAGCCACAGCACCACTTCCAGCCTTTTCTGTTTATGTGGTGCTGAGGAATTGAACCCAGGGGCTCATGCATGCAAGGCAAACACTACCACTGACGACCTTCCCAGCCCCTATAGTATCTTTTTTTCATAATTCTTATAACTTATAATCAACCATAAAGTGTCTTTCTGATGGTGACTGAACAGATAACCTGTTACATCCACACATTAAAATGATATTCAATGGTAAAAAGCAGTGAGTTATCAACTCATGAAAAAACTGACTTCATGAAATGAACTTAAATGAATGTTAGTAACTGAAAGAATCTATTCTGAACATTTTAGGATGCATTATTTCAATTATATGAAATTCCAGGGAAACAACTCTGGAAGCTTTTAAAAAATGAGAGATTGTCGAGGTTCAAGAGGACAAACAAAGAAAGTACAAGTGATTTTTAAGGAAGCGAAATAATGTCTAATACTACAATGACATTTGTCTGAATCCATATCATGTGTATTATCAAAAGTGAACTTCATTGTAGACTATAGACATTGAGTGATACTGAGTTCATCAGTTTTTAAAGACACAATGTCCTTGTACTGAATGTTGATTCTGACAAAGTCCTGCTAGGGGTAGGCAGGGAGGCTGTGTGGAAACTACCACCTGCTTCATTTTGCTATGATATATAACTTCTCCCCAAACTAGATATAGTAAAATATGGAAGCCAGGTGCTGTACTTCATGCCTATAATCCTCGCTGAGATCTCAGGATTGCATTTCGAATCCAGTTCAGGCAAGAAAATCTGAGACTTTTATCTCCAATTGATAACCCAAAGATTGGAAGTGGAGCTATGGCTCAAAGTAGTAGAGGGCTAGCCTGAGCAAAAAAGCTAAGAGGCACCACCCAGGTCCTGAATTTAAGTTGACCAAAACAAATCTGGAGAAATAAATTATGTATGTTGGCCTCAAAACTTATATTAATTGTTACAAATACACCACATGGATAAAAGGTATGCAAAACTAATGCATGAAATAATTTTAGTATTTTTATATACAAGTCTTTGGCAAATCATTAAACTATTGAAAACTCAAGAGAAAATTTTGCAAAGCATATGAAGAAATAAATCAAAGGATATGCAACACAAATGGCTAACAGGCCTCTAATTCATGATGAACCTTACTGATAATCACGAAAGTAGTAAATTAAATCATAATGTGAATCAAGATTCAACTTTATGACCTTTAGATTGTCAGATATTAAAGACTGAAATTACCACCATATCAGGTTGAAATACATACAATGGAATTCATATATTACTGGCCAAATTAGAAATTAGCCTATTTAAGATAAAAATTATTTTTTAATATACACTGCAGGTTTGCATAGGTTTATCCAATCAGATGCAATTACTTTTCTAGTTATACACAAAAAAATTGTGCACACATGAAAAGACATTCAAAAATGATTATTGCTGCATTGTTTGTAAGAAAGAACTGTCTAAATTTGCACAAAAGCAAATTTTATGAATAAATTCCAGGTACTATATAGAAGATTTATATGGATATGTATTTTCCATCAACAGTATAAATTAAAGAATTGTATTACTTGTATTAATAGGTAGAATCCCATAAATGTCTTGAGTGAAAAGAATATTTGCATATAGCAACAGTATAAGGAGCTACTATAAAGAGCTTTTATTTTAATTCATTTTGTCATTTAATTCATTCTATTTTATTTTACTGATGCATGGTTTCACTGTAACCTAGAACTTCCTGTGTAGTAAGTCTAAACCCTTGAAAACATAAACTTTCAACTGTAGTATCCTGTGTGCTGAGATTACAGGTGTATATCATCATACTTCAAACAAGGATCTAGCTTGAGAGCCTTGAAACTTAAAACAGCGAAAACAAAATATCCTGCCATTTGAGACAACAGAGACAACAGGATACATTTTTTGGGGGGGGTCTGGTTGTGGGGGCCTGAACTCTGGGCCTGGGCGCTGTCCTTCAGCTCTTCAGCTCAAGGCTAGCGCTCTACCACTTGAACCACAGTGCCACTTCCGGCTTTTTCCTTTTTTGTTTATGTGGTGATGAAGAATTGAACCCAGGGCCTCATGCATTCAAGGCAAGCGCTCTACCACTGAGCCACCTTCCCAGCCCCAACCAGATACATTTAAACATGGATTCTAGAATAGATAATTGAATTACTGGATGGCTACAGAAAAGAAGCCAGTTTACTTGGGAAGCACAGATAGCAAAACATGAAGTCTTCACGTTCAGCTATCCAAAACTAATACTTCTAGAAATCAAAATAAAATGTGCTAAAACCTTAAAACCATAATCATAATAGATTATGAGAAAAAAGATATCATTATTAGCCAGGGTCATGTATTTCTCTAGAAACCTAATTAATGCATGCCTAAATTATGAAACTCCCTAATGTGTTAATGGAAACCAAAATACCCTCAACCTATCTTCAGAAAGCTAGACAATCAGAACAGACCGGGATGCAAATTGGTATGGGTCCAACAGCCTATTGGTCTCATTCAGGCTCTGAAGGTCTAAAACCAGGACCACTTATTCAGAGTTAAGAAGCTAAACAATGCACCTCCAGTCAGTTGATGCCATTACTCTGTAGTTTTTTTCTGTTCAACAAATTTTTCTAAAGAAAGATATATCATTCACTTTGGGATTAAACTTCACTTTCTCTGCATATGCAAGTGCTATCTCCTCAAGAAATACTGTAGAAAATATACTCATATCTCCCATCTGACCAGCTATTAAAAATCAGCATAATCAAAATGATACAAAATGTTAACTAAGCAAGCATACCTTGGAGGATCAGTGTGACTGACCTATATTTAGATAATAGCAAGGTATTAATCTAGCTTTGAAGATTTGTAAAAAAAAATATATTCATATTGTCTGGTGCTGGTGGCTCACTACTATAATCCTAGCTACTCAGGAGGCTGAGATCTGAGGATCACAGTTCAAAGCCAGCCCAGGCAGGAAAGTCCAAGAGACTCCTATCTTCAATAGATTTCCTCTAGAAAACTGGAAGGGCAGCTGTGGCTTAAGCGTTAGAGTGCTAGCCTTGAGCTGAAGAATGCAGGGACAGTGCCCAGACCCACAGTTCAAGCCCATGACCGACCAATAAAAAATAATAATGCTCATATTAATTGCCTAAAATAAAATCATAATATATTCCACAAATAAGTATTATATAATTTTGTATGAATAATATCAAATGAAAGACCATACCATATAAAAATGTATTAATCCTCAGGCCTATGTGCTACACAGAACTTAAGAATGAATTCTGATAAAGAAAAAGTCTAAGGGTAGGATAAATTAAAGTAACTATTTTTTTCCAAGAAGTTACATTTATTACAATAGGAAAATATATAAAGCTGGAGGTAGAACATGAACATTTGTGTAAATGCTAAACATACCTGAAAATTTTTCAAAATATGAAATACATAGAGGGAAATATGATTAAGGCTTTATGAAAAATAGATTACAAATATGACATAGAAACAAAAATAATAAGTTCAATTTTTAATTTCTTTCTACAAGTCACAGTCTACAAGAAGAAAATGTGACATCATACTTTAGCTAATATAAAAGGACTGTCTGATAAAGAAAAATTCAGAGGAGATTTACAATATTTACTTAATTGCATTATGGCATATGTGTATTTATATATACCTATCTATATACATATACATAGATAAATAGATAGATAAATATAGATATATCTCATCAAGTACACCAGGTTCTATAGTTTGGTAAAATACCTTTTTATATAAAATAAAAGAACAGTCATGATCTGAGCAGCTGGCTCAGTGGTAGAATGCTTGCCTTGCATGCATGAGGCTCTGGGTTTGATTCCTCAGCACCACATAAGCAGAAAAAGCTGGAAGTGGCGCTGTGGCTCAAGTGGTAGGGCACTAGCCTTCAGCTGAAGAGCAAAGGGACAGTGTCCAGGCCCAGAGTTCAGGCCCCATGACCTACAAAAAAAAAAAGACCTAACAGCAAAATCCTAAAATGGAAATATGAAATCAGTGGAATTTTATGGAACAGACACACTGTTTACTGTGGGTGACTAAAAAACAGGTATGATTTTGTGAAACATTAAGATATGAATGGACAAATCAAAGACTACTAAGACTTTATGAAGAAATTTAAAAGAAAAATGTGTCTTAGAATAATTGTATGATTGGTGATATGAAATATTTAATTAAACCCACTAACCACAAATGTTGAGCTACATTGGTAAGAAAAAGACAACTAAAAGTCAAAGAAAAGGAAAGATATATATTTCTAGCTAAAATGATATATTGCCATAAGAGAAGACAGGAAGAACACAAAGCCATTCAGCTTCTTTCTACTCTATCAAAGAAAATTGGAAAAAGTGAACAAAAATTGTTTGAGTGGACTTGAAATACCTGGGCTAACCTGTATGTGCTTAAAAACCTGAGCACTTTCAGTGTGTCTTTGCTTTCTGAAGGAGTGAGCTACAAATAGCTATCCATCTTCACTCATCCACTTCACATTTTGAACAATGACACTCATTTTTCAGATAGCCATCTAAAATATAATTTGGTTTATGTATATAACACATTTATTGAAAGTTCTAAATTTGTAGAAAACAGGAGGAAAATATTACTTTTCTGCAACCCTTACCTTCAAACACATTGGAATTTATTCTTTCTCCCTCTGACATTTCAGGAAGAACTCAGAACTTTCTAGCAATTTTTATGAATGAAAATAGTTTGTCATATCCATACTAAAAGTTTATTACAACATGAACTTAAATAACACTTCCATCTTGATGGGCACTAGTGACTCATGCCTCTAATCCTAGCTACTCAGGAAACTGTGATCTGTGGATTGGGGGTCAGTGCCACCCTTGGTAGAGATGTCCATGAGACTTATCCCAATTAACCCCGTAAAAGCCAAAAGTGGAACTGAGACTCAAGTGGTAGCATGACAGCCTTGAGCAAAACAGCTCAGGAACAGTGAACAGACCTGAGTTCCAGCCTGAGGACGAACACACACACACACACACACACACACACACACACACACACACACACACACACACACACACATACACACACACAGAGTCTTTTAATTATTACCACCTACTGTCTGAAATGTGGGGTTGAGGATTCTATCTACGTAAGTAAGAAGATAATACCAACTTTTATTTCTGATTCTTTTGGGATAGAATCAAGAATCTTGGGTGGAAACATGTTTTAATGAGTGACAAAAAGACAATCCTAACTGTGGTTCTGTGGGCCAAGTGTTTGTTTTACTCTTCACAGGATACACTTTTAGAGTCTTGGAATCTTGAAGAAGACTCGGCAAAGTTTGCATAGTCCATGTTTCCGTGGTTAAACTGTGAACATTTTTGACTGAGCCCATAGTTCCTGTTTCCTCTAGGGTATATAAAGCTCACTGTCTTAATTCCTTGACCCAGTGTGTTTTCTTGGGTTGGGTATGTCCAAGATAGCTTCAGTAAACATCTGTTGCTTTGGAAACCTGTTTTTGTCATGCCAAACATGGTTTAGGATTCTCTTTTGTCTTTATGTGTCATATTCTTACATTGTGAGTTGTAGTTCTTAGCCTCCTATCATTTCAGTTATATAGCAAAGAAGTAGAAATAGTTGTTTTGTTAGCACACACTGCCAAGTTTAGTACCTACAGGACAATTCTCTCAATAATTTTCACAGGGCTTCCTTCACAATGAGTTTTATTCAGATGAAACTCACAATATGGTATTTAATATATTAGATATATCTCTTCTTCTGTGGAAAACACTCTCCATAAATGGTTGTTGCAAATGTAGTTTGAGGGTTTAATCATCTTGTTTCTCCAAAAAAGTAGAAGAGAAATCATAAAGCCTTTTCTCATAGTCCTACATCTTCATTATCATAATTATTCTCCCCTACTTTCTCATGTTATCCTATATGGGCTTGTGGAGTGCAGAGTGTGAGTTACATAATCTATACATCAATTTGTGCAGCTGCATATGTACATTTCATTCAGTACTAGAATGAGAACTGAATATATGCTACAGACAGAATACTATAACATTTAGTCCACTTGAACAACATAAGTATATACTAGAATATGGGAAATTAGATAGTGACATATTTCATGGTTTTAGGTGGCTATCCTTGGCTCTAAAAGTGATAAATTTTAATATTAGTTCTCTAATTTACACAAATTTATTCAAAACTACTAACATTAGATTTGTTAACCTGTAGCAGTCATACAAATTCCAGGATTTCAATGATTCATAACTTTGGGCAAAATCCCTTTGGCTGTTTTTAAGCCAGGAGTAGAGAATAAGTATACTTTTCCAATTTTAGTTCAATTTAAACTTAGTGTGCTTCAATAATTCTGAAACCAGTGAGCTTTAAAAACAGAAAATTTTCAAGAGTCCAGTTATTTTCCAGTTACAATTAGTTCCAAAATTTAGGCAACACATATTCAATTATTTGAAAGTAAATGTTATAAAAAATTCTCTCTGAATTTGCTTCATATAAATATAGTTAATTATATTTCAATGATGATAATAAAAATAACTTAGCTATTTTAAGGTGTTGCATGAATACAAGCATAGGTTTTATCATATTTTATATATTATGTTTATGATATATGTACATATTTCATTTTATTTCTTTTGAACTGAAAATTTTAAATTGCAAGATTATCACATGAATCTTACTTTAAGTTGCAGATGTACAAGGGCTTTTAGGCATTTTCGCTTTCTACTTCTACCTCTCCATGTCTACACATGAATTCCTTTTTGCATTTACATCTATACCTTATTAAATTGAAAAAAATCTGGTAAGGTTAAAAAAACATCTAGAATTTGGAAACCACAAACAGCTTGTTTCATTCATGACACATGTGTTCTCTACAGGACACTTTGTAGTGCTGAGTTGTAAAAGATTCTATGCTCACTCTGCCCTTGGGACTTTTGTGCTCTGCCAAACACCAAGAAGACTGGATTCATTCAAGGCCAAATTATTTCAAAGAGCAATTTGCATACCTCATTCAGGTTGCATTGTATTTTATACCAATTTCTAGGACAAAAAAATGTGTATTAAAAATAAACATAGCATCTGCTATGGTTTTATGAGTTAAAAAAGAGTAATATAAATTTCAATGCAGTCATTTCTTCTTATTTTAATGTTACTGAGGTTTAAATGTAAGACTTTCTGCTTGCTAAATAACTGTCCTTCCACTTGAGACATTCCTCCTTTCTGCTTTTAGTAAATTTTCTGATAGGGTTTCTTGGTATTTTATTGGGCATGCCTCAGACCTTGATTCTCCCAATCTTTATCTCTCTAGTAGCTGGAATTACATGGATGAGTCATCATAACCAATGTAGTCATTTTTGTAAATACTTCTAATATATTCTATATAGAATTACTGTAAGGATTAAATGAGCTATTGCAAATTAAGCACTAAAGTAGTTTGTGACACATAAAATTACTTAGAAATGGTATTTTCCTTTAAGGTAAAATTCTTAAACAAGCCTTTGTTAAATTTTATTTGAGGAAAGTAATATAGTACAGATTGCATTTCTAAGGCAAGGCTGTGATTCCAGAAGTGCATAGTGATAATGAAAAACTTAAATAACAAAAAGTAGTCATGTTTTTAAATGATATTAGTGAGCTTTTATGATTGGAGTCAGGGCTTTGTGCTATTTCTCTAATAATGGAAATGAATTTTCTGTGGCCCATGCACAACTCCCTACCCAGTCAATGTCATGCTTCTTGACCAGCCTTATGGACACATATTCACCCACAACAGTAATTAACTCAGGAGTCATGGTCAGTTGCCTAAATCATTTCAGTCCCTTTCTGTCTTTCAGTACAGGAAATGACATATTTTTAAGTTGTTGTTATTTCTTTTAGTTGGCAAGTCAGAGAATATATTTCTCTTCTTTTTCATAAAAATTTCCATAAAGAAATCTGTTGGCTCAATAATATTTCCACCTTATAAACTAAAAGGATCCCTCTAGCAACCTTATCTAACTATTAATGATGTTTAAGACAATATAAGCTGAAAAAATATTTATAGCTTTAGAATGCACATGCGAATGCCATTATGATTTGTTCTGGTGTATGAAACCTAAGGCTATTCATCTTGAAAAAAATATCACTTTGCAGTAAAAATAGAAAGGCCAAATTATTTTAAGAAAATAACTGTTCGAGGACCCCATGGAAGTCTACTGTTCAAGAATATCATGTGGATATAAGATGATTTTTTGAATTCTTTATCTGCTTCAAAAGGGGTTTAAACTCCTTGTAATATCTAAACAATATACTAGCTTGTATTATGTTTTCTTTGGATATTAAGGAAAAGACAGGTGAGACTTTATCTAGGTGGTAAGAGAATTTGGAAACAGACCTGGACAAGTAAAGTCATAGAAAATGATGTGCCTAGAATTTTATCACAACGGCAATAATCAGATTGGCATATTTGGTGAGTGAAATGTACATGGGTTTTGTTCTCAGGAAGAATCACATACAGGGAAAATGGAACCATGTCTTATAGGGGAATCCTCTATATCAATGACAGGCAATCAAAGTAGTAAGAAAGGAGAGAATTGAAATGTGATATTAGCATTAGTTTTATTCTGAATATCTTCAGGAAATTAACATAAAGATATGTTTGAATAGAAAGTAAAACAGGGAGACAAAATTGCATGTCTAGTTTATGATAGTAGTGAATTAGTAGTCATACTAATCATTTGTGTTTCATTTTAAATATGCTGACTGATGGGTATATTTGTACAGACTTCATCCATGAGATGGAAATAGCACTAATAAATGACTGATTTAAGGTTGAGGTAATAAGAACATGAAAGAAGAGATAAATGGGAGTTGAAACAAAAATAGCACAGAAAAAAAGTACTGAATACTGGTATGTGGAAATATGCAAGACACCAGAGATAGCTCCAAGATGAGAAGAGAAATAACACAAAGGGATACAAGAACTACTGTGACAAGAAATCATGTTATTTATTATCTGGAGAGTGGAAGATGGAGTGGCAGCGAACATTAAATACAACATGCCCAGATTAAGACTAGATTTCAGAGCACATATTTTTTAAAGAATATCTTGAAGAACAGTATGCTTAATTACTTGCTTTGGAAAATAAAAGAATGAAAGAATGTGGCAAAACAAAGAAATTTAGTCATAGATCAAATGAAACTAAAGACAAGCAAAACCTTGCCAAAAATTTCAAAGATTACAAATGTCACTAATGGAGAGAAAGATTTTGGACTAGAAAGAACATAGCTAATGAACTTCATGTGTCGACGTTAGGCCTCAGATGACAGTATATATTTATTAGGAAAAATAATAAGACACAAAAACCCACAGCCTCGTGACCCTAGGAAGGGTTCTAGGTAGAAGTGTTTAAGAGATGAGGCTGAGAACAAACATGCTTAGTAAAAGGAAGAAAGAGGTAAAAACCAAGTCTCTAAAGAGGCAGAGAACACAAATTCAAAACCAGAGGGCAAAAATAAATGTCTTGCTCTTATTCAGGAATTCATGATATGCTATCATAATTAAGCATAACTAGAAAAGTACAAAGCCAATTGCAATATTTTTTCAATTGTCATTTCACATAATAAGCATTAAGCTAATTTTCCTGATAAGATTTGAGCAGCAGAAGAAAAGATTGAGCTTCAGTCCTTCTAGAAAGGGAACACTTCAATCATAGAGAGTTGTAGTCAATCATATTTCCACGGTGTGCTCACTGTGCTCAGAGGGCAAGTATTCAAACAAGTGATAAAGATAATCATTCAGTTCAAAGGATCCTCCATTGCCAAGTCATGTTTTTAAACTCAGATCCTGATTTTTACAGCTTATAAAATTGTCCTTTATAGATAACACACATGAATGGAATTTATAGTATTTTGTTCTTAATATAACCCATGCTTTCTGCTTTTACTAGTTCTATCCCACATTAGTTACATTGAGCAGTTCATTTCCTTCTTACTACATACATTGAAACCAAAAGAGCCTTCTTGTGAAAAAGGGTGAAAAGTAATATTAACACTACCAAAAAAATAATAAAGCCCTATATATCTCAGAAAATAAAATAGTGTTCCAGAGAACTGACAGATAACCATTGCATAGCATTCACATTACAGTGCACTCACAACCATTTTGTTTCTGAATATAACAGCACTGCAATATCAATAACCTGGTAAGAAAGAAACTCTTTAAAAGCAATAAGGTGAGCTTTGAAAAGTAAGCAGAGTCAAGCCGCTGTTCCAAAAAAACAGCTTAAATTACAGTCAAGGTTAAATTTACCTTCTAAATTTGCTAGTGTCAGAGTTCTTGCTGGATCAATATTCTTAGTTTCTTAGACAAATTATTCTGTTATTTACTCTTCTGGTTTCAATCTCTCTATATTTATATTCTTTTTTTCAGAATATTCAGTGTGTGCTCTAATGATGCTAATTTTTCTCCCTAAAAGATGTAAGCACATAACATTCACCATAAAATATTGTGTAGTGTTTTTGCCCACTACTCTCCCAAGAAACATAATAGTTATGATACCAAATCATTATTGTCATATGCTTTTCCAATACTATTACTATTACTGTTCATTTTTACCTCTGCCATCTAGAAGTAAATTATCTTGAATTTAAATATTAGTCTTTCAAAATGCTGAAATAAATTTACAGATTGATCCATAGTAACAATGAGATCCAGAAGACACTATGTTGAAAACAAACTTTACAACTTTGGTGGGAGAGGGGGGAGTTGGAGATGTGGGGCCGGAAGGGATGGTGGGGGAAAAACAAAGAAGTACAATGCTCAGGAGGAAATGTACTTATTACCTTACTCATGTAACTGTAACCCCTCTGTACAGAATCTTTACAATAAAAATATATATTAAAATAAACATTAGTCTTTGATTATTCATAGTATTAATAAACTATGGACACTAATTTTTGCAGAACTAAAAAAATGATTAACTTATAGTATGATTTACAAGATATCTTTCAAATTACTTTGGAAAATAACAACACTATTAATTATAATATAGTAGTTTTGTGTTTGAAAGTGTTTTATTTATACCAAGATCTTATGGCTGAATCCTAGAATCAGATTAATAAAAAGCCATTAGTGATCATAAAATTATTTCACCTTAATGGATGTGTGGTGTTTGCTACACAGTAGCAAGAAATCATAAAGAATTGTAACTTTCTCTGGCAAATAAATCCATATCTATGCAATATAACAATATGTCTATCTTTTTAAAGACTTTTTATTAACTTTAAGTAGTTGTACAAAGGAGTTTCCATTTAACAAAGCAGTTTGTGAATACAATGCTTCTTGATTCAAAATCCTCATCCATCCCTTCCTATCTACCCCTTCCTTCACTCTTCTTAATTTTGTAGAATCTATATTGAATTCTTGATTGCGTTCTTCCCCTCCTCTCTTCTTCATACATATACCCCCTTCTCCCTTGATCCCCACCCCATGCAGTTACAGTACCTATTTCCTGGTATTTATTTTATTAAACTTTGACTTTGCTTTTCTAAGGAATTACATTATTTGATTTCTCTCTTGAATCTACAATATTTCGATTCTAATAAACTTCGACAAGACATTTCACATATAATTTTGGATAAAACAGCATAATTTATTTACTACTGATTTTGGTGACATCTCTTTTATTGTGTTGTTGGTTAGTATGGCATTACTTTAGGGAGGAAGAGAGAAGCATAAGGATATAGTCTACTAAGTCTATATAAGACATACTTCCACTATAAGTTTGACTAATTATGAATAAATAATTAAAGAACACTCTCAAAATATAGATTTTTCTGTTGCTACAATTCAAATGACATTCATTGAAACTATTAAAATGTCAATTGATTATACATGGTTGGAAATGTATAATATCCCATCTTGGTGTTTATGCATATAGATCCATAACTAAAATAAACAATAATAATAAGTAACTGCATTCAATAATAACTTACTACTCATAGGGCATAGTGATATGTGTTTATATGCTTGTGTGTGTGTGTGTGTGTATGTGTGTGTGTGTGTGTGTGTTGGCTATCTAGACTCCACTTTTAACTGTTCCTTGGTATTAGAAACCATTCAATAATTTGCAGTATATGAATTATTTACATTTTTTCTGCTTGTCTTCTTTTCCTCGTATAGCTACTATTTTCAGACTCAAAAGAATTCATTTTTGTTCAGAGCTACAAATTATGCATCCTTACTTCTCTTCCCCTCCCTTGTATCCACCATTTCCTTTCTTCTTTTTCTCACTTCTCATTTCTTCTCATCATAGTTCATTCACTTTTCTCAGGGTCTCTCTTCATAACCAATTATCTTTATTAACTTCCACCAAACAAGCCTAGAATTGACCAAATTCTTCTTTGAGAGACAGGAAAAACAATCTCTCGGAAAGGCAGGTTTTACGTGAAATACCTATGAACTGATCTAATTGCTTTTGTCCTTGTGTCACAAAAGGAAAAATCCAAGGGATTCATATAGAAACACAGAACTTAAGCATATGCTTGACAAAAATGGAAATTGCAATCTTCAGTTTAACACCTTCCTTTATGACTAACAAGATTTCCTAATTTAAAATAAGGAAAATTTGTTAGAAATTGTAAAGTCAATAACCCTATTCTCCATATATATCATTTAAAGACCAAAAAGGAACAACTTAAATCTTAAAGACAAGTATCCAGTTGTAGTTTTAAGGTATCTAAGAACAATGTATTCAGTGTTAAAAATCTATTTTGGCTAACTAAGAGGAGGCAAATGGAAATAAATTCACTCTTACTTACCTGTGTGCCAGAGAAGAGAAACTTCAGTTGGTGATACTTTGTACTATTCATTTTCCAAATCCTGCTCACTTACAGTATTGCATTTGACCCAAAGCACCCTATGAGTTAGCTATTATTATTTCAATTTCACAGATGTGGTAGTTCAAGCTCAAAGAGGTTAAATGACTTGCCCAAGTTCAGATAGTAAGTGACAACAAGACCTGGAACTTATGACTTTTAAAATTGGATCCAAAGATAGCTATTCATTTTCACAGACAAAATCGGAGACTAAAACTTATTATGTGAATAATGGGTTATTCATTGCCTTTTGTATTTTCTCATGAGGAAGAGACACCAGGACAGAGACACTTGACATATGGAAAGTGATGAGTGGTAGGGAGATCAAGGAAGCTAGTTGGACTTTGGGACAGCTAGAGTTCTCAATATGGTGCCTTATGAATACTGTATGACATCTGCCACAATACCCCTTATACCTTGAATCCTTTTAACAAATCATGAAAGATACAATGATTGAGTCACTAAAACCATAGTAAATTGAATGCAAAAGGAAAAAGAAGGAAAAAAAACTTTTATTCTGTCCCCATCCAATTTGCTGGAAGACAACCTATGATCACACACGCAATGGGGATCACAGTTGTAACTTGGATGGAACATATGACATGAATCAGTGACGGCAGGTTCTGACCCTCATGGCCACATTAATAGCCATTCTGCTTTCTGTGTTCTAAACACAGTAGCAGCCTAATAAATGGCTGCCTGACTGAAGCATGAAAAGAACACTAGAAAGTAACTTCTGAAGCTTTGCCTACTTTAGCCTTATCATTTATTAAAGGTAGCTCCTGGATTACAAGATTTATTCACTCATCACATACAGAATACTTGTAGGAACCTTCCTAAGACTCACCCATACTAATCAAGACATAATTCTTTTTAGAGACCATGTAGTTTTCTATCAGTGTGAGAAAATACTTCAGAAGGCAATTTAAAGGAAGAAAGATTTATGTAAGGAGTTCAGGGTTTCAGAGATTTCATTCCATGGTTACCAGATTCCATTGCTTTAGGTCCAAGAAGAGAAAAAAAAATCTCAATAGATAGTCAGGTCCATACCTGAGCAGCCAAGCTGCCCACTTCATGGAAGACAGGAAGTAAAGAGAGAAAGGAAGAGGAAGAGGCTAATGACAACATACACCCTTCAAAAGTGTAGGCCTAGAAACCCATTTCCTCTAATCAAGTCACCTTCCACAGTTTCTCAATATCCCTTTGGTAATACTAATTCAATTATTAATCCATTAATAAGGTCACAACTCTATGATGCTATTATATTATGAAAGTCTCACTTCTAAACATTATATTGGGGACCACACCTTCAACACATAGGCCTTTAGGCAACATTTTATACAATTATAAATACCATAGTACAGTGATCAGAAATTGAGTTATAGATGGTCTCGGCTTACACAGGATAGTACATCTATCTTTAGACCCATCTCCATAAAATTTTTTATCTAGCTCTTTTCCTTAAATATGTTATATTGGGGATTTTTTCCCCACCTTTCTTCTTCATTAGGATCTTTTAAATGAGTATAATAATACCTCATGTCCTAAATGCCTAATACAAAACTAAGATGAAAGAAAAATAGGGACATGCAACTTTTCCTATTGCCATTCCTCTTTGCAACACAACTACATTTAGATCTAGGGAACTGGTAATCCAGTTTATTTAAATAAGTGGCATTTAAAACTTGGGCATTCCTGCTTCATCAATTGTTTCCATCCCTCTATAAAACTTTAAAGGAAGTCTTTGAGTCATGGAAGAACATTCCACAAATTAGTAAAAGAAGAATTCTACCATTTGCAAAGCAATGTGACCAGCCAACATACCACCCAGCATCTCTGTACATAAACAAAAATAATTAAGAACATCATTTAGGTGGATGTTTGTGCTTTTTTCTGATTAGTTGAAATTTTGTAATTCTGGATGAAAGTTAGAAACTAAACTAATGAACCTATTATATGAAAAGTGAGCCTACATGGACTCATTTATGCAGTGAGTTCAAAAACACAAAGATTTTTGTAACCATAACAATTCAGAATGCTTTAATTATTGTCAGTATGAGGTAAAATGAAAACATTTTATGCTATGATTAGTGTAGTTTATGTTGACAAATATAAAAATGCTTGCCATTTTGCTTAAACAGATGTTTCTGTACTCAGTGTTGGCCTCTCATTGCTTGAAGGAAAGTACTATTTCTTAACAATACTTTTATAGAACTTTATTATTCCTTAAATAAGAGCTATAAACTTGAAATACAAGCCATTTGGAGGAAAGTTCTGTTCCTTTTAGTATGTAACATGGATATATTTTTGTTTAATTCAAATTTGCCTAATTCATAATGCATAAAAAAATCAACATGCTATAATTGCACCTTGTAGTAAAAAAATTATAGATTTGTATGGTCTAGTAAAGTAGAAGTACATACATTCATACATACATGTACTCTATAGGTCAACAATCTGTCCAGAAAAGTCTTCCTTATTGTGATAAATAATGTTTAGTGATGCTAATGTAGCAGCTGATTTTCCATTTATCCAGGTTATTTTGGTGTGTTTTCTTGGTCTGGTTATGTTTTGTGATTTATTCATGTTTTTTAACCTAAATTATCTTATAATAATAAAATGTCTATCAAAATAATCCAAACTTACATCTTCATGGTTAAAGCAGTTTCGTCAATCAAGATTTAATGTACTTAATAACTTGAGTTGTGTAATGGTAACTCTTTTGTGCAACTACTCAAATATAATTAAAAATTTAAATAATTATTTAATTAGATTATATAGTTATATAAGCTTATAAATTGTAACCCCAAATAATTAAATTTAAAATGAATACTCAAACCTTCACTGCTTTTCACTACATTCTATTTCCAGTGTTCTTTCTGTCTTGCTTTATTTCTCTTCTCTATTTTTATAAACCTCTGCTCACTTTTTACTTGTCTGCTTCTCTTTATCTCTGCCTCTCTCACACACTTTCTGTATATCTTTATGCTCAGGAGTTTGTGACATGTTCTGTAGAGAAATTGTATTTATTGAATATTAATTGATTGTAATTTTATCTCTATATGTCATTTTTTATCTTTTCCTCATTTCCTTTAATAGAAAAAGATTGATTTGTCCTCTTGTCTTGAATTGCATTATACAGTTTCTATATAAGCAGTATCATATTATCACATCCCTTGAGGAAAACTTCTTATCTGTTTTCTGGTAACTGTAAAGGAATACCTGACACCAGCTTAGTATGAAGGAAAGAGGAAGATTTAGAGTACTGGTGTAGAGGTTCAAGGATATATCGCTATTATCAGCTCAACTCTCGTTTATACTCTTTTGGTTTTGTCAGAATGACAGAGAGCAATGGTAGGCTTATATGTAAAACAATAGACCATATGTTAAACAAGAAGACAGAGAAAGAGTGGATGGGGCCAGTTCATGCTCTGTAACATCCTTCCCATTAGACTAAATAGGATCCTTCCCATTAGACCTAAACAGGATCCCAGGAGAAATACCTGAAACCTGTTCAAGGGCAGTGCCCTTAACTGCCCTTAAGACTTCCTGCTAGTTCGCATTTCTTAAAAATTCCATTTCCCTAAATCACCACGCTAAGCAACACTCTACAAGCAATGACCTTCGGTGGGCAGACACCTCCAAATTATAGCGTCAATTAACATTGTACTCTTCAGTCTTTTTTTGGGGCGGGGGTCCGGTCGTGGGGCCTGAACTCTGGGCCTGGGCACTGTCCCTCAGTTCTTCAGCTCAAGGCTAGCGCTCTACCACTTGAGCGACAGCACCACTTCCGGCTTTTTTCTTTTTGCTTATGTTGTGCTGAGGAATCGAACCCAAGGTCTCATGCATGCAAGGCAAGCACTCTACCACTGAGCCACTTTCCCAGCCCCCTCTTCAATCTTTTTAACATCTCCCACTAATGATTCACAATACTGTGGGAAGTTGGCTAACCTACTTTCATAGTAACACATCAAATTATGATCCCTCTCTAATACTACTGTCATCTAACTCTTGTCCATTTCCTTTTACAGCATATATTTCTTCTGCTGCTGTTAGACAGATCCAAATTATTCACATACAATCTGTGCTTATTAAAGTCACTGCCTATATTGCCAAACATAGTGATGACCTCTCAGTTAACTGAACTCTCCACACAATTTTTCAGATTATGCCTGAGTCACTTGCTTTTCATATCATCTTCCAACTTTGTTTCTATGCTTCTTGTAATTTAGTTTAATTCCCTGGTTTCTCTTGCTCATTCTGCTTCTTAAGAATTATTGTGATATTTTTCTTTCCCATTTTTTTCCTGCAATTCATCTCTCTCACCTTAAGATTGATTTTTAATTATATCATTATATTGTTAAATAAGATCTCTGTCCTTAGTCCAGATCAACCAGAAAAATCTAGTCTTACATTTAGCTAAAATTTCACATTTAGTGTTCCAAAAACTAATACTGCCGTTTCTTTGTACCTTGTATTTTCCTGATGAATTCATATTTAAGAATAAATTACAAAGGTTTATAATCATTCTGTTGTAACATATTGACTAATACATTCAACTTTTATAATTTAACAAATACATTAATAAATTTGCTGTCATCTTACATATATTCTTTATGAAATTCAGTTAGTTGGTATTGATGTTAGCTAAAATACATAAGTAATGAGTCAATAAATAAAAAGCTTTATGAACTCCAATTTTCTCTTTTTTTCTGTCTCAATTTATTTCTATTTCTGGATAAAGTGCAATTATAGTTGGGGATGTATTAACTTATTGTACTATATGTATACAATTTTATATGTGGTTAAGTGCTGATTAGACTGATAGTTCTGAAAATAAGGATAGGCAGAATATCAATATTTAAACATCACATTAGATTCCACTGCAGAAACTTGAAGAGTTTTCAACAATACACCTATGAATATTACTGTCCTATCTCAAACTTGTTCCTCTCCCTGAGATATTAGCTTCTTTCAATCAGGATCATGAGTGTCCTAAGTCTGTATTCCAGAGGAAGAAGTTATGACCAGAAGCACAATAAATCTCTAAAATATTCAATAGTATAGCAACAAGGATTTACTGTTTTCGGAATGGAATTTGCTAGGGAGGAAAATAAGAGGCTCTACTGATATTGATTCAATTTACTCACATATCTGAAAACTAACTAGTAATTAGCTCCTGTAAAATGATAACAACTGGAGCAATTGGGAAGCTTCTTTCTATTTTTTTAATTTCATTTCCTTCCAGGGTTAACCACATGGATTGATATAATAGACTATCAGACAGAAAAAAAATACAATTGCACAAGTCCTTTTCAAGTCTCTTTGCATCATACTTGCCAGCATCAATTGACCTAAGAAAATCACATAGACAGAATCAGAATGAAAAAGTAGTATGAGGTTAAATGCAATTCCAGGAAGAGAAAATAGTCAGAATGATTTGTACTATCTACCATATTACTATGTAACTTATTCTGAAGAGATCTCATGGATTTATCTTTAGTTTTACTAAAATGAAGTTCTGATTATTTGGTAAGTGCTTTACCATAGTTAGTAATTTAAATTGTAGAGAAACTCTGTGAGCTCAATGTTATTATTCCTAGTGATAATTCCTAAGATCTCTTATTTTACACATTAGAAATTGAGGTTTAGAGATTATAATTAGCTCAAGTCTCCAGAGATTGCCTATTGAAGACATACAATGTTAACATACATGGTCTGACAAAAAATTCTTTGTAATATTTATATTATAAAGTCTGCAAATGCACAAGTTAAAAATACCAGTTCTTGTGATTGGAAGCATGTTTTAGTTGGTAGAACATTACTCAGTGAGCAAACATTGGCAGGGAATAAGTTCATGCCTGGACTCCAACTTAAAAAATGAAAAGAAAAGAAATAAAAATATCAATTCTTGTGAGGATACTATCTCCTATATTTAAATTGTTGTTCTTTTTATATATACATAGGAAAATATAGACATCAATACATAGAATTATGTTACAATTTTTAGGTTTTCATTAGATAAATAATTATAATCACTTGTTTATATTTGTAAAAGTATTATACCGTTTGAAGACACTTGTTTTTCTCTTTTTTCTAGTTTAGTTGTTTTCAAAATTCAATGCTGATGATGAGAAATCCTGTAGTAATACTTAGATTCATAAGTTAAACTCAGAAATCTTTTGATATATCCTCAGATCTGATGTTAAAGTCATCTGATAAACAGAAATGCTATGAGCTTCAAATTCTAGAATAAAAGAAAAAGAAAAGCAAATTTACTAAGTGCTGACTACATGATTCCCATTCTTTAATGTTGAAAACTGGTTTAAACTTGAATGCCTCAAGCATTTTACAATTTGGTTTGTAATCAGCTAGAAGGAAGAAAAAGAAATCACCCAAACGGAGTAGTTCCCATTCGTCAATTGCACCAACAGAGACATAGCATTTCATAAAACCAAAACAGAAAAATGCCTAACAAATGATAGTCTTTGTAACTGAAGGTGTATGCTAAACAAGACAGTAATTTTTAATTTTAACCTATTGAGCTTATAAATATTATATAATGATACATTCACATCTTAAAAGTTCTACTTTGTTTCTCCAAATGAAAATGAAAAAATAAAAACAAAACTTAAAATCAGACTACATCATTTGTTTTCTTGATAAAAAGTAATAAACACGTAATTTACCAATTTTAAGACCTTCCTGGAAACTAAAAAAATAAATAAAAAATGACAGATGCAATTAAAGAAGCCATTTGAAGAACAGGACTACCATATGCACAGAATTATGCATCTACTGTAATAGCTGGGTCCTGCTTTGGCTAGTAGGTGGTTGGAAATGTATCTTACAACATCAGTAATGTTTAACAACTTCTTTTGAAGATATCTCCTGTGCTGAAGCATTTCATAAATGAGCTCTATTCTCTGATGACCTTTAGTGTTTGTTTTTTTTTTAGCTCAGATCAAGTGGACACATTTGAGTTGAGGAGCAGACACAAAGCTGGTTGCCTTCTTTAAGATGTTTAATTGACTCTTCAAAGATCAAACACTAATAGATTGACTGCTGTTAAATCCTACACACTAGAAAGATTTCCACACTCTGAATTGATGTAGTCTAGCTGTGTGATCTCTGAGATGTGTATTTACAAAAATCCTACACTGCTTTCCCCCTCCCAGTTAGCAGTTGGCTGCCATATTTTCACAATTTGTAGCAATTGATATATATATATATATATATATATATATATATATAGAGAGAGAGAGAGAGAGAGAGAGAGAGAGAGAGAGAGAGAGAGAGAGAGAGAGAGAGAGAGGGATATACGTGTGTGTATATATATGTATGTATGTATATATGTATATATATATATATATATAGCTCACTTGAAGCAGACAACTTTCAAGTATAGATTAGTTTTAAATTTTGTCATTTATATTCAATATTAACTGTATAAACATAAAATCCCAATAATATAGAATGTTTCTAATGACTCTTTTGAGAAGTCAGATGATTTTATTTTATTTATTTTTTGCAGCAACTTCATATAGATATAGATATAGATATAGTTATATAATATTGTAAAGATACTGTACAGAGGGGTTACAGTTACATGAGCAAGGTGATGAGTCCCTTTCCTATCAAGCATTGTTATCCCCGCCTTTGTTTTTTCCCTACCATCCCTTTCCTCCCCACCTCCACAACTCCTCCCTCCCCCCCCCACCAAAGTTGTAAAGTTCATTTTCAACATAGTGTCATGGACATCTTATTGGTACAATGGGTGATCCTGTATTCTTATTTTAACATTTTGTTATTCCCTTCCTCTCCCCAAATTAGAAAAATGTATATACAAGATGCAGGACAGCAGAATCTAACACAGTGACAACAGGGGTTATACCATGGGGGAAGAACATACAAAAGAAACCAAGAAAAATCACATAGTACATTATAAGTACATTAAAAAGAACAGCAAGAAAGAAAATCTCTTGTGTCCCTATCTTGGGGTACATTCTGCTTAGCATCAGTTTCTATGGTAATTTGTGCATAGCTTTTGAACTTTTCTACTTGTCCTAGACATATACTAGATATTGCAGGTAAGGGAAACCTGTGTTTATTTGGGCCTGGCTTGCTTTACTTAATATAATTTTTCCCAAGTATTTCCATTTCCTAACAAATGGGGCAGTGTAATTCTTTCTGATGGAGGCATAGATTTTTTTACTTTGACACTTGTCTCTGAGCAACATTTTTTTCAAATAACATTAAATAAAAGTAATAGTAATTGTGTATCATGAACATAATTATCATTCTGACCTAGAATGATTCTAAGGATTGCTTATTTCCCTATCAACTTTTATATCTTAGAAATAATTGTGGAATGGAGGATGTGTTGATTCTGTTACATTGGTATTACTGTATATTGGGGTATGCCGTCTATTTTTTTCAACAAGGAAGGAAAGGTCATATATGGGACATGCTTTTTTCTTTCTTTTTTGGTCGGTTGTGGGCATAAACTCTGGGCCTGGGTGCTGTCCCTCAGCTCTTCTGCTCAAGGCTAAAACTCTACCACTTGACCCATAGCAACATTTCTGATTTTTTCTGCTTATGTGGTGCTGAGAAATCAAACCCAGGGCCTCATGCATGCAAGGCAAGTACTCTACCACTGAGCCACCTTCCCAGCCCTGGGAAATACATTTTAAACTGAAATTTTGAAGCTGGAACACTAATTTCTCTGTCATCAATAAAGATCATATTCTTGATTATAGAAGAAAGGCAGGTGAAGTCCTTGGTCCATGTCATGTAACATGTTAAAACTTTTCACTGGTTACAAACTGGAATAGGCTTTTGGCATAAGATAATTCACTGGCTGGTACATTAACTCAGGCATTTGATAAGTGCTGAGAAAGTAGTAAAATAAGGACTACAAAATTGAATGGCTGTTGATGGGTTCTTTGATATATTGAAAAAGGCAATGCATGGCTTTGGCTGATCAATCCATTTAAGCTATGCATGAAAAATAGAAGCTTCCTTACTAGCTACAACGAGAAAGACTTACCTTATAAAGCCAGCAGGAAGAAAAGAGGGAAGATCAGGCCCAAGATTTTTTTCAAAAATTGTAGTAGGTAGTAAAACTTCAAAATGCTGGATTCTCAGCTTTGTCAAGTTGCTGTATGGCAAGATTAAGGCCTTCACTCCTTCATTCTAAAGGAGAGAGGAAAAAAAATCAAAACCCTGAATTGACATGAAGTATTAGAGACTTCATAAATGGGAAAAAACATAGATTCCTCCCCTTTTGCCTACCCATTCCCATCACCATATAAAGCGAGAGTTCACTCATCAGCCAAGGTCCATTGTAGAAGCAAAGAACAGCATTATGAGATTAAAGATACTCCAATGACTTGATACTGAACTTTTCAGTCTCCATAACAATTAAAAGTAAATCCCTTCTTATTTTTATAATTTACCTATCTTGGGGGTTGTGATAGCAGCACAAATAGACTATATTTATTCCTATGCTCAATTTTGATTGCAAATTGACAAAGGTAACAGAGTCTGAGAACAAAATGGCAAGCAGGGAAGTAAAGAGGCAAGATCATCTTCAGAGGTGAGTATCTGAATAACTCCCTAGGTAAAAAATGTAGACCTGTAGGAATGCTAGAGGCAGCTGAGTGAAATCAAGTGTGATTTTTTATTTTTATGTTTTTTATATAAAGTTTTTTATTTATAAGTTTTTATAAGTTTTTTATTTTGAAAATACTGTGCAAAGGGGTTACAGTAAGATGAGCAAGGTAATGAGTATATTTCTTTTTTTAATTATTATTTTTTTATTGTGAACATACTGTACAGAGGGGTTACAATTACACAGGCAAGATAATGAGTACATTTCTTATCAAGCATTGCAGCCTCCTCCTTTGTTGACCCTTCACATCCCTTCCCAAGCTCCTCCCTCCCCCCCAACGCTCCCTCCCCACCGACGTTGTAAAGCTCGTTTTCAACATGACAACTTGTACTTCTCATTGTTGCAACAGGTCCACCTGTATCCTTAAACGACTTATTTTTCCTCGTCTCCTCCACAAATTATACCGACATCAAATATAGTGAAAGCAGGGGTTATACTGTGGGGGAGGGACATACAAAGCAACAAAGAAATAATCTTATAAATGCGTTAGAAACACATGCATGAAAGAAAAAAACATTTAAATACATATCTAAGGGTTCATTTTCCTAACATCACATTATCTGACCTTTTCTGCTACTCATACATATACTAGATATTGCAAATAAGGGAAACCATGGGACCTATGTTTCTTTGGGCCTGGCTTACTTCACTTAATATAATTTTTTCCAAGTTTTTCCATTTCCTAACAAATGGGGCAATGTCATTCTTTCTGATGGAGGCATAGAATTCCATTGTGTATATATACCACATTTTCCTGATCCATTTATCTACTGAGGGGCATCTGGGTTGGTTCCATATCTTAGCTATGGTAAATAACGCTGCAATAAACACAGTTGTGCTGGTAGCTTTAGTATGGTCTTGTTTGTAAACATTTGGGTAAATGCCCAAAAGTGGGATTGCTGGGTCATAGGGGAGTTCTATGTGAAGTCTTTTGAGGAACCTCCATACTACTTTCCAAAGTGGTTGAACAAGTTTACACTCCTACCAACAATGAAGTAGGTTCCCGTCTGTCCACATCTGTTGTTATTAGAGTTCTTGATTTTTGCCATTCTAACTGGGGTGAGGTGATATCTCAATGTTGTTTTGATTTTCATTTCTTTTATGGCTAGGGAGGTTGAGCATTTCTTCATGTGTCTATTGGCCATCCTTCTTTCTTCTTCAGAGAAGTTTCTCTTTAAATCTTTAGCCCACTTATTTATTGGGCAGTTGTTTCTTTGAGGATTTGGTGTTGGGGGATTTAATTTTTTGAGTTCCAAGTATATTTTAGATATGAGATCCTTGTCCGTTGTATGGCTAGTGAAGATCTCCCAATCCGTGGGCTTTCTATTGATCTTGCTAGCTATGTCCTTTGCTATGCAGAAGCTCTGCAACTTCATGCAATCCCCTTTGTCCAACCTTTCTTTGATTTGTTGTGTTTCCGGGTCTCTATTAAGAAAATTTCGGCCTGAGCCAAGGAGACATAGGGTTTCTCCTATTCCATCCTATAATGTTTTCAGAGTGTCTGCTTTGACTCCGAGGTGTTTGATCCATTTGGAGTTGATTCTGGTGCAGGGTGATATATAAGGATCTAGCTTTAGTTTTCTACAAGTAGTTAACCAATTTTGCCAGCACCATTTACTGAAGAAGCTGTCTTTCTTCCATTCTATTTTTTTTAGCTCCCTTATCAAAGATTAGATGACTATAGGTCTGTAGGTTAATTTCTGGGTTTTCAATTCTATTCCATTGGTCCTGAGGTCTGTTCTTGTGCCAGTACCAAGCTGATTTGATTACTATGGCTTTATAGTAGAGTTTGAAATTTGGTATTGATATTCCTCCAGCAGTGTTCTTTCCGTTGAGGAGCGTTTTTGCTATTTGGGGTCTTTTATTGTTCCATATGAATTTTTGGATTGCCTCTTCTATTTCCTTGAAGAATGAGGATGGAATTTTGATAGGTATCGTGTTGAATTTGTAGATAGCCTTGGGAAGTATTGCCATTTTCACGATGTCAATCTTTCCAATCCAGGAGCATGGGAGGTTTTTCCATTTTCTAAGTTCTGTTTTGATATCCTTTTGGTAATGAGTATATTTCTTATCAAGCATTGTTGCCCCATCCTTTGTTTTTCCCTACCATCCCTTCCTTCCCATCTCCACAACTACAATCCCCGCCCCCCCCCAAGCTGCCCCGCCCATGCCTAAATTGTAAAGTTCATTTTTCAACATGAAACATCTCATTGTTACAACGGGTCCACCTGTATCCCTATTTAAAATTTCGTTTTTTCCCTTCCCCTCCCCAAATTATACTAAGGGCAAATACAGTGAAAGCAGGGGTTATACTGTGGGGGAGGAACATACAAAGCAACAAAAAAAATCACATGCTACCTTATAAATACGTTATAAAGAATAGCAAGAAATATCAGTTTAGACCTCAAGACTCAATCTAGTAACAGGATTCTGTTTGTTTCAATTATCTACCTTTTGTGTGTTCTCTAGAAAAGTAGGAAAATTTGAATGATAAAGAATCTGTTTCCAACATGACTTAAAATGGTAGAAAGTTGATAGGTCAGTGTAGCATGTAGTATGGGTGTAGTTTTGTGCTGTGCAGAACTTCAAGTCTCATCCCTGAGTGATTTTCCCCTCCAAATTGCTGTCCTCCCTACTGTTTCACCCAAATTGAAACTCCTTTATTCAATCACTGTTCTATGTACAGATATGAGAAACACTTCCTAGCTCAACACGGGAAGTTATGAAGGCCTTCTGCACTCAAGAACTCCACGTAGGATGATGAAAACCTCTACTGAAATGTATCTAATACAGTATCTACTTTTACTTAACCTGGAACTTCAGCTTATTAAAGATGTTTTCATTCAATTTCTAAATGCCCCTAATGCAAATACATCTCTTAGAGGTCTGTTTTTTACTAAATGTAACCTAAACACCTGCTACTAATGCTTATAATTATCAGCTGATGACAATCTTATGCATAATCTCTTATTTTTTTAACCTACTAATATTTCCAAATGTAGATGTTTCAGGGCATTTACTTAATCTGTTTCATGATTTCTCTCTGACAGAGTCTGGTGCTATAAGCATTTCTGAGCAAGGACACTGGTATTGTAGCATAGTCTATATCCGAGCCCTGTAACCACTAACAAAGAATCTTAGCATGTATTTTAATAAAAGTCATCCGCATCAACAAGAACTCTGTAAGAGGCACTTTTTAGGACCTTTATCTGAGCATCTGCTTCTCTTTTGTTTTTAATTTTTTTGATTATTTTAAATTTTATTTATTTATTTTTTATTGTGAGAATAACATACAGAGGAGTTACAATTACATGGGCAAGATATCGAGTACATTTGTTATCAAGCATTGTTGCCTCCTTGTTGTTTCCCCTTCCCATACTTCTCCCTTTCCCCCACCCGATCCTCCCCCCACCCCACCAATGTTGTTAAGTTTGGTTTTCGACATAGCAACTTGTACTCATTGTTGCAATGGGTCCACCTGTATTCCAAGTTAAATGATTTGTTTTTTTCCCTTCCCCTCCACAAACTATACTTACATCAATAACAGTGAAAGTATGGGTTATACTGTGGGGGAGGGACATACAAAGCAACATAGAAATCATCTTATAAATATGATAGAAACAATTGTATGAAAGGAAAAAAAACAACAAAAAATTTGAATACTTATCTTGGGGTTCATTCCCCTAAAATCAGCTTATCTGATCTTTTCTGCTTGATTCAGACATATACTAGTTATTGCAAATAATGGAAACCATGGGACCTATGTTTCTTTGGGCCTGGCTTACTTCACTTAATATAATTTTTTCCACGTCTTTGGGACTTGGAATGGGGCAATGTCATTCTTTCTGATGGAGGCATAGAATTCCATTGTGTATATATACCACATTTTCTTGATCCATTCATCTACTGAGGGGCATCTGGGTTGGTTTCACATCTTAGCTATGGCAAATAATGCTGCAATAAACATAGTTGTGCTGGTAGCTTTAGTGTGGTCTTGTTTGTGATCATTTGGGTAAATGCCAAAAGTGGGATTGCTGCGTCATAGGAGAGCTCTATGTGGAATCTTTTGAGGAACCTCCATACTGCTTTCCAAAGTGGATGAACAAGTTTAGGCTTTCACCACAATGCAGTAAGGTTCCCTTCTGTCTGCATCCCCTCCAGCATTGGTTGTTGTTAGAGTTCTTGATTATAGCCATTCTAACTGGTGTGAAGTGGTATCTGAATGTTGTTTTGATTTGCATTTCTTTTATGGCTATAGAGGTTGAGCATTAAAAAATAATTTCATGGACTGAACTGCGATCCTCAGATCTCAGCCTTGTCATTAGCTGGGATTACAAGCATGAGCCACCAGTCCCTTGCTCAATAATATTATATATGTGTGTGTGATTTATTCATTTAAGAATTTAGAAGTATTTTATTCTTCCTTAAAGCTGTGAAGTTATACAATATAGAGAAAATATGTTTGTATTTCTACAGAATGGGAGATTTTTGAATAAACTTCACAATTAACTTGGGATCTGAGCTGAGAGAAAGCATGGGGGAATTATTTTGCAATTGTATAGAGAAATCCAAAGAGATTTACCTAATACCAGAAGTATGTGTTTATGTTTCAGGAGAAAAAGGCTCAAGACTTTAGCAGTGTCACTGGATTATAAAATCTGATGACATCTGGGACTATTGAGCCCTTGGAGAGATTATAATCATATTCCTAAAGGTTGCAGTAAGAATTCAAGCTCTCTTTTATCCCTTTTGTAACTAGAACATTTGTTTCCCTCTGTGTGAGAAAAAAAATCAGAGCCTTATTGCTCCATATACATTCAGGAAAAATTGTTTTTCTCCACTTGTTGCCTAGCAAGTACAAAGAATTTATATTTAAGAAAATTTGCCCTGTCTTTAATCATCATCCCCAAGAGTAAGGGCCCCAGATCTGGGAAAGGGTCCCATATCATTATTTGCTTTATAAATGGCCCATGGCTGTTGATAATAATCTATGTATGGCCAGAATGAAATTACCTATTAAATATATTCAGGATAAAGGTAGTCAATGTTCATAATAAAATCATAGCACCAAATTCCTTTCAAAGAAAAAATAACAATGTTTTTTCATCCTGTATTTGATGCAAATGTTATTTCTAGTTTGAGACAATTTTTATGAAAGGTTCTGTGGATTTTTTTGCAGACATTTTTGTGTTTGTCTGCTTTTTCAATTTTGGAGAGATGAATATTGGAAATGAAGAACAGAATTAAACTTCATTGCATAGCTTGTTAATTCTGTTTTACAATGTGGAGGAAAAATAAGTTAAATGTTTAGATCACAGACAAATTTTAGCTTTAGCTTTATGTTGTATTGCTAAGGAGCATCCTAAAGTGATTTTACTGATATTCATTACAACCCACAGAATGCCTTAATAGTTTATATAACTAGCAATATTATTATTCAACATTTATTTGTATTCTTGCTGGCTTGTTTTGTTTTGTTGTTTTTTTTTGGTTGGTCGTGGGGCTTGATCTCTGGAACTGGGCCCTGTCCCTCAGCTTTTAAGCTCAAGGCCAATACTCTACCACTTGAGCCACAGCACCACTTTCAGTTTTCTGGTAGTAAATTGGAGATAAGAGTCTCACGGGAGACGAGGGTGGGGTGGGGGGAGAGCTGGGAAGGTGGCTCAGTGGTAGAGCGCTTGCCTTGCATGCATTAGGCCCTGGGTTCGATTCCTCAGCACCACATAAGCAAAAAAAAAAAAGCCTGAAGTGGTGCTGCGGCTCAAGGGGTATAGCGCTAGCCTTGAGCTGAAGAGCTGAGGGACAGCGCCCAGGCCCAGAGTTCAGGCCCCAAGACCGGACCCCCCCCCCAAAAAAAAAAGGAGTCTCACAGACTTTCCTGCCCAGGCTGGCTTTGAACCAAGATCCTCAGATCTCAGGCTCCTGAGTAGCTAGGATTACAGGCCTAAGTCACCCCTGCCAGCTCTATTTTAATTGATACTAATACATATTATTATTTGTTCTATTTCTAACAGATAATATCAAGTAGATACTATGCTATGTTAGTTCAGAAATCAGCCCACACGTTTCCATTGTTTCTTTGAAAGTGATGTTAAATTATTCTCTGGCCTCCTTTAGACTGTCAGCTGAGTGAACAAGCACATGATGTTAACTTCATACCCTGATACTGGAAAGAAAAAAATAAATGAAGGAAATGAAGGAAGGAAATAAAGAAAGGAACGAAAGAAAGAAAGGAAGGAAGGAAGGAAAGAAGGAAGAAAGAAAGGAAGGAAGGAAGGAAGAAGGAATGAAGGAAGGAAGAAGGAAGGAAGGAAGGAAAGAAGGAAAGAAAAAGAGGAAAAGGAAGATGAGGAGAAGCTAGAGGAGGAAGATTGTCATTTTAGGTTACAGGTAGCTAGGGTTTTTCATTGTTTTGGTTTAATTAATTTTAATTAATTTTAATTTTAATTTTTAATCTTTTAAATCTAGAATTTGATATCTTTAGACATTTCTGGAAAATTCTTACCAATTAACTCTGCATATATTTTTAATATAAATCTATCTCTCAGCTTTTCAATTTTAGATTGTGATTGACTTAAAATGGCTACATTGCTTCTTCATTAGCATTTTATTCAGTCACTCTTCTTGCAGCGAGAATGTGTTTCCGTTCCTATCAAGAATGAGTTTATTTCTGTATTCTTTAAGATTGGACATTGGACAATTTTGATGCCAGAAGAGAACATCGTAGCTTTATGATCCTGATATTCATAAAATCTTGAAAATATCATGTAGGGGAAATTCAGTGAACTCCATAGAGAAAACCAAGAAAAGAAGAACTGAAATGTTCCAAACAAGAGTTTGGCTTCATCTGCCTCTCTAAAACTTCCCAAATACCTGGCATGTTGCAATTAATGTACTAAGTAACTCTAGACATATGATCATTCTTGATCATTGCTCTAGATCAGCTGAGATAAGTCAAACCCAAAAATGTTCAAAGTACCTTTCAGTCAATCAGCAGAATTACAGGTAAATAATAAAATGTTATTATATTATGCTCTCTTTTTAAAAATAAACTTGGAAAAAAATCAAAATATCTTTGTGCACCAGGCACATTGCTTTTTTTTCTTTTTTCTTTTTTGAGGCAAGACCTTGTTTGTAATACAAGTTAGCCTCAGATTTGCAGTACTCCTACTTGCAATCCTTCCCAACTGCTGGGATTTCAGGCATGTACCATCATGACTAGACCCATATGTTTTTGTATGTTGTATTCTTCTTCCCATCCTTTTCTTTATTCTACAGTTGACATTGAAGGTTCTCTTCTGATATGTTTTCCAATTTCTTTTCTTCATATTAAATATAAAAATACCTTTTATATAATATTTTATATAATATTTAATATATACAAATTTAATATATTTCTAAGATTCTAATTTTGAAATTTAGACACTAAATATTGCAATTCTAGAATATCCTTTGGGTTTATCTTATTATAGATGTCAATAAATGTTTAAATTCTTCATATACTTCATTCATTTTCCCCATCCTTATCCATATTTAATATGTTAACTAGACTCTTAAATTGTTGCTAATAACTCTAATCTCTGTAACATGTTAGTATCTGCTTCAATTATTCATTCTTTGATCACACTTTATGATTTGCACATTCCTATGAACTGAAAATATGTACTGCCCTAAAATTCATATGTTGAAATCAGAACTCCCACAGTAATAGTACTAGAATATAATGGGCTGGTGGTATAAGTCCTTGAGAAATCAGCCCAAAGGATTAATGCCCTGACAAAAGACAGACCAGAGCCTTACCTCACTCTCTTCCATTCTATTTTATGAAGGATAGGTAAAAGCTTCACTTAGGAACCATAATACCTGCCTTTAAATAGACACTGATCTTAGCAGTTTCCTGATGAACTTCTCAGGGTCCACAATTGAGAGAGATAAAACCTAGTCTATGAATTTTTAACATAGCACTTTGGGCAAATGAATACATATGTAACTTTTTTAGACATATTTATATATATAATACATATAAAATATAAAATAAAAGACAATCCTCTATCAAATCAGAAATGAGTCTGGGTCAGGGCTGAATTATTTAAAAATAATAATAAAAATAAAACTGTGTCCTATAACTTTCCAGTCCTGTGGTTTCTAATTCTGCTTATGCTCTTTCCAAATCTGGCAGTTATGACTGAGATTGTGCATTCAATACAGATATTTCTTATGCACTTCATCAGCATGGCTTTGAATTGACTAGCCTCTCAAATTTCTACTATTGAAATCTAAAATCTTCCCACAGGGAAAACCAGCTTTTCATTTCTTATCCATGTACCAGTAATGTAACTACACAAATAAAAATGATAATTGTTTTACTGAAAACATACCATCCCAGAGAAAAAATTGTTTTTACTGTCATACAAGTTAAGTGCTCTATTTAATGAAACATTAGGGTTTGTTTTTATTATTGATATATATAATCAAGAATTTCACTATTGGGGTGTGTGTGTGTGTGTGTGTGTGTGTGTGTGTGTGTGTGTGTGTGTGTGTGTGTGTGTGTGTGTGTGTGTGTGCTTGCTTCTGGAAACACACTCCAGAATTTCCAAAAAACAATAAACTTAGAAATTGCAATCTGGATTTAGGTTCATTGAAAACAGCAGTCAGCAAATCATCTCAAAGCTACATATTTACACCTATCACCTCACCCATTCACTCAAAAATATTTATTAGCACTTATTAAGTTACAAACATCATTCTAAGAAATGGCAATGCATCAGTAAACAAAGCAAGTATACATCTTTTTCTTGTGAGATTTACATTGAATCAAGAACTGTAGATAATAAACAGTAAACAGAATAAATAATGAATAAATATGCCACATAAACATACTATATTATGTTAGAACATGATAACAGCTATAAAATAATAAATAAGCAAACTACAGAACACTAGAAGTATATAAATGTTATGAAAGAGAAAAAAAGACACAGACAGAGCAGAGAGGAATGGAGAGAGAGAGACAGAGACAGAGAAGTTACAAGGAAATGACTTGCTTATGATTTGAGGGCTGGTTCAGCAAGTCCAACATCTATAAGCTTCCAAAGAGCAATTTGGAAAATAACAAGCAACTGAAACTTCAGTCACCAGGCAGAATTTTCTTCTTTAGAGAAACCTTAGTTCTGCTTTTAAATCCTTTCAAGAGATTGAATTCACACTCACCCAGATTATCCAGGATAATCTGCTTTTCTCAATATCAACAGACTTTAGATGTTAATCATATCCACAAAATACCATTACAGCAACACTTAGATTAGTGTTTGATTGCATAACTGGAATCTATAGCCAAGTCAAGTTGAAACGGACTGACCATTACAGGAAGTAATCCGAAAATATCTGAGAGCAGACTAATCCAGGTAGACAGACAGTCAATGAGACATTATAAAAGAATTTCACTCTTAGTCCAAGAGAAATGGGAATTTGTTTTCTGATTTTTGAGCAAAAGAAGCTTATGATATGATTTAGATTTTTAACATGGTCAATTTGACTATGGTATTGACAATAAACTGAAGGAAAGTAGGGTCAGATGGGGAATACACTTTAGGTAATGGATTTTGACCAGGGTGATAACAGTAATGGACATGATACGTGATCAGATACTTATTACCTATTATATCATTATCAGATGTATTTTGTTAATGTCAGCAAAGGTATCAAATGTACTTAGATGTACCTTATTTCTTTTTTTTTTCATGGTAGTTCTGGTTTTTTTCCTCTCGTTTTTGTTGTCAAGGTGATGTACAGAGGGGTTACAGTTCCATAAGTAAGGTAATACATAAGTACATTTCTTTTTTCTTCGTTTTTTTTTTTTTTAGTTTGGTTGATTGATTTTCCCAAATTTTTTTTTGCATTTCTTGATTTTATTTTTATAAGTTTTTTATTGTAAAAATACTATACAGAGGGGCTACAGTTATGTAAGCAAGGTAATGAATACATTTCTTATCAATAATTGTTGCCTCCTCCCTCCTTTGTTTTTCCCTTACCATCCATACCTTCCACCTCCACAGCTACACTCCCAACCGCTACCCCTCCCACCCCCTTACCCCACCGCTTAAATTGTGTTGTTGTTTTTTATTGCGAAAATACCATACAGAGGAGTTACAATTACTTGGCCAAAGTAATGAGTATGTTTCTTTTCAAGCATTGTTGCCTCTTCCTTTGTTTTCCCTTACCATCCCTTCCCACCCCTCCTCCCCCGAATTGTTGCAATGGGTCCACCTGTATTCCTATTTAAACAATTTGTTTTTACCTTCTCCTCCACAATTTATACCAACATCAAATATAATGAAAGCAGGGGTTATACCGTGGGGGAGGGACATACAAAGCAACAAATAAATAATCTTATAAATATGTTAGAAACAATTGCAAGAAAGAAAAAAAAAACATTTGAATTCTTATCTTGGGGTTCATTTCACCTAACATCAACTTATCTGACCTTTTCTGCTTGTCTCAGACATATACTAGTTATTGCATATAAGGGAAGCCATGGGACCTATGTTTCTTTGGCCTGGCTTACTTCACCTAATATAATTTTTTTCCAAGTCTTTCCCTTTCCTAACAAATGGGGTGATGTCATTCTTTCTGACGGAGACATATATGTGTGTGTGTGTGTGTGTGTGTGTGTGTGTGTGTGTGTGTGTGTGTATGTATAGCTTTTGACCTTTTCTACTTCTCCCGGACATATACTAATTATGGCAAATAAGGGAAATCATTGGACTTATATTTTTTGGGTCTGGCTTACTTCACTTAATGAATTTTTTCCATTTCATAACAAATGGGGCAATGTCATTCTTTCTGATGGAGGCATAGAATTCCATTGTGTGTGTGTGTGTGTGTGTGTGTGTATGTGTGTGTGTGTGTGTGTGTGTATCACATCTTCTTGATCCATTCATCTACTGACGGGCATCTGTTTGTGTTCCATATCTTAGCTATGGTAAATAATGCTGTGATAAACATAGTTGTGCTCCAACCTTTAGTATGGTCTTCTTTGTGATCATTAAGGTAAATGGTCAAAAAGTAGGATTTCTGAGTCATACGGGAGTTCTATGTGAATTCTTTTGAGGAACCTCCATACTACTTTCGAAAGTGGTTGAATAAGTTTACACTCCCACCAACAATGCAGTAGGGTTCCCTTCTGGCCCCATCCCCTTCAGCATCTGCTTTTACTAGAGTTCTTAATCATAGCCATTCTAACTGGGGAGGTGGAATCTCAATGTTGTTTTGATTTGCATTTCTTTTATGGCTAGAGACATTGAGCATTTCTTCACGTGTCTGTTAGCCAATCTTATTTCCTCTTCATAGAAGTTTCTCTTGAAGTCTTTAGCCCACTTATTTATCAGGCAGTTGTTTCTTTGAGGATTTGTTGCTGGGTGGGTTAATTTTTTGAGTTCCAAGTGTATTTTAGATATGAGACACTCGTCTGTTTCATGGCTTTCTATTGATTTTGCTATCTGTGTCCTTTGCCAGTAGAAGCTCTGCAGCTTCATGCAATCCCATTTGTCCAACCTTCCTTTGATTTGCTGTGTTCCTGGGTTTCTATTAAGAAAACTGTGGCCTGTGCCAAGAAGACAAGAAGTCGTCTGCTTTTATTTCCAACTCTTTGATCCATTTGGAGTGATTCTTGTGCAGGGTGATATATAAGGATCTAGCTTTAGTTTTCTACAAATGATTAAACAATTTTGCCAGCACCATTGACTGAAGAGGCTGTCTTTCTTCCATTCTATTTTTTTTTAGTTCCCTAATCGAAAATTAGGTGGTGCTATGTCTGTTGGTTTATTTCTGGGTTTTCTCTTCTATTCCATTGGTCCTGAGGTCTCTTCTTGTGCCAATACCAAGCTCTTTTGATTACTATGGCTTTGTAGTAGAGTTTGAAATTTGGTAGTGAAATTCCTCCAGCACTGTTCTTTCTTTTAAGGATCATTTTTACTATTCGGGCGTCTTATATTGTTCCATATGAATTTTTGGATTGCCTCTTCTAGTTCATTGAAAAATGAGGTTAAAATGTTGATAGGCATCGCAATGAATTTGTAGATAGCCTTGGGAAGTATTGCCATTTTCATGATGTTGATCCTTTCAATCCAGGAAAGCATGCGAGGATTTTCCACTTTCTAAATTCTGCTTTGATTTCTTTTTTCAGGTTTTTAACATTTTCATCATAGAGGTCCTTCACTTCTTTGTTTAAGTTAACCCTAGGTATTTTATTTTTTATAGGGCTATTACAAATGGAGTTGCTTTCCTGATTTCAGCCGTGCTCTTCTCATTGTTGGCATATAGAAAGCCATTGTTTTTTGAGTGTTAATTTTATACCCTGCTACTTTGTCAAATTTTCAAATCAGCTTGAGTAATTTGGGAGTGGAGTCCATGAGTTCTTTACATACAAGATCATGTCATCTGCAAAGAGAGAGAGTTTTACTTCATCATTTCCTACTTGGATCCCTTTTATGTTTGCATCTTGTCTTATTGCTGTAGCTAGGCATTCTAATACTAAATTGAAGAGAAGTGGAGTGCACATCCTTGTCTCATTCTTGAGTTTAGAGGAAATGCTTTAGTTTTTCACCATTAAATATAATGCTAGTTGTAGGTTTGTCATATACAATCTTTATTGTATTGACGAATGTTCCACGGATTCATAATTTTTCCAGAGCCTTCATCATAAATGTCAAATGCTTTTTTCTGCATCTATAGAGATAACCATGTGATTATTATTCTTGCTCTTGTTGGTGTGATGAATTATATTAATTAATTTTGAATCCCTGTTTGCATCCCTGAAATGAATCCTGTTCGATCATGGTGTATGATTTTTTGGATGAATTGTTGAAATCGATTGGCCCAAATTTTGTTGTGAAATTTTACATCAATGTTCATAAAAGAAATGGGTCTATAGTTCTCTTTCTTTAATGAGTTCCTGCCTGGTTTTGGGATGAGGCTTATGATGGCTTCATAGAAAAAAGTTCTGTAGTGAACTTTCACTTTCAATTTCTTTGAAGAGTTGGAGGAATATTGGTGTGAGTTCTGCTTTGAAGGCCTTGGAGAATTCTGCTGTAAATCTATCTTGTCCTAGGCTTTTCTTAGATGGGAGGTCTCTTATTGCTGTTTCTATCTCAATGCTTGATATGGGCCTGTTAAGATGGTTTAACTCATCTTGGTTTAGTTTTGGCATATCAATATTTGCTAGGAAATCATCTAATTCTTCCAGGTTCTCAAATTTATTAGCATATAGGTTTGAGAAGTATTGCCTTATATTGTGTTGAATCTTGATAGTTTCTGTGGTGATGTTGCCATTCTCATCTCAGAGTTCATTTGGGTTTGTTCTCTTCTTTTTCTGATAAGATTTGCTAAGGGTCTGTCAATTTTATTAATTTTTTTGAGGTACCAACTCTTTGTTTTCTTGATTCTTTCTATGGGCTTTATTTATTTATTTTTGTTTCTAATTTGTTTAATTCTGATTTAATTTTAATTACTTGTTTCCCTCTACTGGATTGGGATTTAGTTTGTTTTTCTTTTCAAGGAGGTTCAGATGTCTCATTCAGATCTATTCAATTTGTTGATGTAGGAACTCAGAGCTATAAACTTGCCTCTAAGTATTGCCTTTACTGTCTGTCAGAAGGGCTGGTTAGTTGTGTGTTCATTTTTATTGAATATCGTGAACATATGAATTTCTAATCTCTTCCATGACCCACTGATAATTCAATAGTGTGTTGTTCAGCCTCCATGTGTTACAAGACTTTCTTTGGTGGCTTTTGGTGTTGAGTTTTAATGTTATTCCTTTGTGGTCTGAGCGAATGGAGGGCATCACTTCTGAATTTGGACAGGTTTGTTTTGTGACCTAAAATGTAGTCTATTTTGGAAAATGTTCCATGTGCTGCTGAGAAAATGTTTATTCTGATGCTGCTGGGTGAAATATTCCTTATTTGAGTTGATCCTGTGCAGATTATAATATAATGGTGGGATGTCCTGTTCTGGTCTGGTCTATTAGTGTTTCTAAAAGCTTCTTTATCTGAGTAAGCTATCTTTTTGCATGTTTGGGAAGTTCTCAACTAGGATTCTATTAAATAAGTTTCCTAGACCCTGACTTTTGTCTCTAGGTGCTCCTCTATAGCCATTATGTTTAGATTAGGCCTTCTGATGGTGTCTTCCAACCCCTCCCCCCAAAAAAATAAATCAAAGAACTTTTTTTTTTCTTCTTCTTTTCTTTTTTTTGTTTGTATTTTGTTTTTTGTTACCTTATATATATAAAATTTTTTTTCCTCTTCTAAAACTTTTATTAATCTTTAATTTTTGCCTCTTCTGAAAAAATAATTGTTTTCCAGTAACTTTTTTTTCTCCTCTTATAATTTTTATTTTAGGAATATGTGAATGAGCGTTTTCCTTTCTTTTCTTGTCTTCTTTCTCTTTTTCTTTTTTTCTTAATTATCTTTTTGTTTTTTGTCTAGCTCTACTGAACTTCTGATCTTTTTTTCTCCCTTTCCTATCCTTTCCACATGTGGAAGAGATGGGGACAAACAAGTCGTTTAAGGATTCAGGTGGACCTGTTGCAACAATGAGAAGTACAAAATGTCATGTCAAAACCAGCTTTACAATGTCGGTGTGGGGGGGGAGGGGGGTATGATTGGGTGGCGGGGAGGGGGGAGGCTGGGAAGGGAGGTGAAGGGTAAGCAAAGGAGGAGGCTGCAATGCTTGGTAAGAAATGTATGCATTATCCTGCCCATGTAATTGTAACCCCTCTGTACAATATGTTCTCAAATAAAAAAAAAAGAAATGTATGCATTATCCTGCCCATGTAATTGTAACCCCTCTGTACAATATGTTCACAAATAAAATAAAATAAAATAAAATAAAAAATAAAATAAAACATAAAAACACAAAATTACTATGGTAGACATTATCAGACCATCCTTTCTTGTTCTAATATTAGGTAGATTGCTTTGGTTTCCAATCAACTTAAGATGAAGGGGACATTTATTAGAAATAAATACAGTTTTAATGATGTGTGGTTATAACTTCTGTGACTTTTGAGACCTAAGCAGGATGATCTTTATTTCAAGCCAAAATGTGCAAACTCAGTAAGACCCTAAATCAAAAATAAGCTTAAACAACAAAATATAACATATACCAACTATCACTGCCCCAGCATATTCATGTCCTTGGGTTTAGTCTTTACTGAGGAATGAGATGGAGGGCAGTAGAAGCAGAAGCAGAACTCCTGATCTAAGAAAATTTAGCATTCCTCGTAGGGTGTCTCTTTCTTTCTAGATAAGCAGTCAATGAGATTCATGTCCAATGAAAGAATGGTTTTAAATTCAGATGAGGAAATAGTTGATTAATTTAACTAGATTCAATTACTTACAAATTGATAGCCAATTTAGGTTATATAAAGCTTACCTCTGAGTGGTAGGAGAGTGTCAGGAATAATCAGTATCTAACAAAAGCACCTTTAGATACAAGAGTTTAAAATGTCTTTTGGAGATATTTTCCATTGTAAAGTGGACTTACTATTCATTCACTAATCCCCCATTGATATTTTTTTAAGAAGATTCTTCAAACTTATATCATTTGCTCATTTTTATGTCAAAGAACAAATATATGGAGCTCTTGTATCATGCTTGTGACTGACATTAGCAGTATTAGAAGTATTAGAAATATTAACCCAAAAGGATCCCTAGTTGAATAGGTGTGAAAATACATAAATAATTAAACAAATAGGCTTAATTTATGCTAATTTCTAGACAAACAGAAAAGGGAGCACATTTTAGTGTCAGAATTTTAACTCTCAAAAATCACAATATTACAAATTTGGATATTGTTTTTATAATAATGATTTCAGTCAATTGTAGGTATTACTAAAGATTTAAGAAATAATCTAAAATGAAACGTTGGAAATCCTGTTTCCATTTCTTTAGCTTCTCAGTCTCTGAAAAATATATTTTTTCATTGATAGCACTTATTCAATTCTACAAAATGATAAATAGAAGAATATTACTGGAGTTTAAATATTTCCGAGAGAGCAATTCTTCACTCCCTGCTGTTTACAAGTAAAACACTGTCTACAAATAATACATTACATTAGCTGTCCTCTTTATCATAAAGCCATGTTGAATACTTGTAACATTTATAAAAAGACACCAACTGATTGCAAGATGAGCGTTACCCTTGAGCAAATTATGAACACATTTATTTCAGTCTTATGCATTTGAAACTAATTTTCTGGTAATATCAAAAGTGTTCATAGAATTAATTTCCTGTCAGTTCAGCAGTATTCAAGTGAATATTTTATGATTTTGCATTAGCTGTATTTGTCTAGAGTTGTGACATGATCGAGTCATTCTCTGAGGGAAACACATTAATAATTAAACTCTGTCCAATGTGGAGTGCTAAGGATGACAGCATAATTGTACATTTCCAGAGACCATTTCACAAGGCAGAGAAGCAGAATTGCCCTGCCACCATTTAAATGTCAATTTAGACTTTCTTTCTAAACTAAAACAGTGCTTTAGGAAAAAAAATTGAGGTAGAGGGGTAGAATTGATGTCAAATTTGGAAATTGTTCGTTTTACTTTCTCTTTATTTTAAAGTGTGAGCTAAATACAAATAGTCTCCCTCACTTTTCCCTTCCAATGCAGAATAAAGTGTCAGTTAGAAGTTCTTTCTTTTGGCAATATAACATCATCAATGGTCTTTGAACCACAACTGTTTAAATGATAAATACTGCTTGCATAGATTAGCTCCGTAGGAAATAGTGCAGCTGACACTAGAAACTTTGATTGGTTTCAGCTCTTATATTTGAGTCTTTTTTAACTTGTATAACTTTGGCAATAATTTAAGATTTTAATCTACTTCCCAGTCGAATAGTTGAGGATGGATCACTATGTATATCCTTATTTATGCTTCCTATTCTGACTCTTCAAATAAAGTTATTGGATTTTTAGAAGTGAGATTTTAAATTTTTCAGAGGTATATATATTATACACATTAAAACCCACATTTATGTTTCCTACCTAGACCGAGTATGCTTAAGAATTGTGATTAAAGCTAGGCACTTCTAGCTTTTGCCTGTAAGTCTAGTTACTCTATAACCTGAGATCTTAGGATCCCAATTTGAAGTCAATCTGTGCAGGAGAGTCCATGGGAGTTCTATCTCCAATTACCTACCAAAATATTAGAAGTGGAAATGTGGCAATGACCGTAGAATCTAGTCTTGAGCACAAAAGATCAGGGACACTATCCAGGCCTTGAGTTCAAGCCCCAGATTCAACACACACACGCACACACACACACACATACACACACACACACACACACACACACACACACATACACATTTAAATGCATTGTAACTACAGAAAGCAAACAAAAAATGTTTTGTGACTAGAGAAAACTATAAAATTGAATTCAATAGAAACCAAGGCTAAAAATATGGAAGTGGTCCCTACACATACAAAAATAAATCTATTAAAATTTACAGTCAATAACTTCTCAACAAGTTTGTTTATTATAGATAGTATGCTTTAGAAATAATATTTCCTTTATCATCCAATCAATATCAGCAGAATGCTTACAGAATTCTTAAAAAAATCTTATTCCTTAAAACTTACCCTAAAAACATAATACTAAATAACCATATTTCAGTTTTTGATAGTAAAAGGAAAAAAATGGTTAATGTTCAAAGCATGGAATTTGTTAAATAAATAAGATTTAAAATATTATTAAATGTTCTAAGAGTACAAATAAAAATGTTCAATGATTTGAAATCTGTTTATGCTTCTTTTATTTCACAAGTATTCATTAAATACTTATTAAATGCCAGACCTCATTCCTGGTAAGAGACATGGTAGTGAAGGAAGTTATAGTGCTGTTAAATGGATTAAGCATTCCAGAAGGAAGATTATGCTAATAAACATACAAAGCTATGTACTGAAAGCAATGAAGAAGAATTAAGTAAGTTAAAGACTGATGAGGCCTATGAATATTTACTTGGTTGCCAGTAACACCTTTAAATTTTTAAAATAAGGAGTTATAATTCCTGAATCTGAAGGCTGGACACTCAGAGTGAGTTTGAGAAACCAAAGCCAGGGAGGAAGTTAGCTGGGTTGGTGTAACTGACATGCAAAAACAAATTAAAGTTAATGTAGTATGTAGGGGTGACAAAGGCTATAAAAGACAATGCTGATTTCTTAGAACAGATACCATCATGTGATCTTAAAACTCAAGGAAAGCACAAGAGACTTTATTCTGAATCATGGGAAACTGCTGGATAAATATGAGTACAAAACTGAATACATCTGACTTTTGAAAATCATATTTTCATGATATATTAAGCAGAATAAATGTAATATCCAATAGCTGTATGTAACACATAATATAAATTAAGGCAGGATAGACTAGTGAAAATGAGATATGGTAAGGTTACAGCAAATATTCATTCATCTACTTCACTTAACATTAAGGAACCCTGGTAATTTAGGAGAAAATGAGACAGGATAAATTGAGGAAAATGAGGCCTGGTAAAGGCAATTCAGAAACACTGATATTTGCTTCAAAGAGAGACAATAGGATGCATTCCTTCCTAAGAGATGCATGTCTTATTCCAAGAATGAACATTTGTCATTTATATTTGTCAGTTTATATGCCTTCCTGAAAAAAATGTTCCCCAAAATGTAAGCAACCTCCTAACCAAAATGTGGGCAACAGGTTGCGTTCCTTATCTCAAAGAGAAACATCTGTTTAATGGTAGGAAGCCTTTTTACCTGGAAAGAATGCTCAAAATATTTAAACACAGGAGTGATTAGAACACCTATCTTCGCATAACTTTGAAGTCAGATTCCCTGCCTTTACACTATAAATACCCCTTACAGCGGTGGAGCTGTGTGCATGCCTCTCTTTTTCTTCCTTTGAGAGCACACATACTCTGTTAGGGTGTGCCTTTCTGCTTGTCTGTTCATCTGTTTTTGGTCTGTCTGTCTGTTTTCCTCCTCCAAGTTTTCTTACTGTTGTAAAGTAAATCCAGATGGTGAGATACAGAGAAGCCATGTTTTGGAGGTCAAATTAGGTGTCTTTATTAAAAGGACAGTGACTCTTGTTACAAAGACCTGAAGCCATTGAATATACTTAGCACTATCAGAAAACTGAGCCACAGAGCATGAAAAGAAAAAAAGCAGAAAATCAATACAAACAAACAAGATCAGCTCCAATGGAGAGTTGAAATGGGATGCCATGTTGACCAGAGGAGAGCCAGGAAGCATAACAGGAGCAATCAGGAGACACCTGGCATGGTAACTGTAACTGAGCTGGTCTGGGCTTAAATAGGGTCTGGTCAGGGGACAGGGTGACAGGGAGCTTGAAAGTTCATGACCCAAGACTACAGGTCCAGTACCTATTGTCCAAGTGCCCCCCCTTGCCTCTAAGAATTCAGACATGCCCACCTGAAAGGTAGGACTTCTCTGCCTCCACCATGAAGACAAGATAGAGCCAATTAAACCCAATAACCTATCATCTGCCACATGACCAAGATGCACCTGTTAGATTTAGCATCCCTACTTCATTATAACTGTGGCATGTCCAAAAATTCTTATTCTGTGATCAAATCAAGGATCCTAAGTGAAGAGATCCTACTTTTAGAGGGAAACTTCACAAACCTTCATGTGCATCTGGTGACACTAATGACTTATGTATTAAAACATAGTTTTATAATATCTATTTAACATTCTGAATTCTAAATTCCACAGCGGTACAATCATTATTAGGTAAAAACATTTTTAACTTAGAGCCTGGTCTATAGAAAGGACGTTGAAAATGTTTTAGATAATTGAGTGAATAAACATGTGAAAATCATATTTAAAATTTACATAAAATTTACACAAAATTATTTGGTTTCCTTTCACATTTAATATGGCTATAACTTTGCCATCTGAACTTACACTCTCCTACTTTTATTCAGTGTAGTGGTTCTGTTCTTACCCAGATGAATAAAATGAGAGAATGTGAAAAAAATACATTCCAAATATCCAAATGATATGATTTATACTTAAAAGTCCCTAAAGAGTCCATTAAATTTCATCAGATTCTATTTCATATATTTTTTTTCTTTTTGGCAAAATAACTGAATACAAAGTCAGCATTAAAAATAATACCAATGTAATTGCATACCAATGACAAATAAAAAATTAGAAAACAATTCCATTCATAGTAAATTCAAAACATTAAATACCTAGGAACAAACCTAAGCAGGTGCAAGATCTCTAAAATGAAAAGTATAAAACACTGATGAAAGAAAATTGAATAACATACTGGAAAATGGAAAGAATTTCCATCTTCATGTACTGGCAGAGATAATATTGTGACCAAAAGCAATCGACAGATTCAATGCTAGCTCCACCAAAATTCCAATTCCATTCACATAAATTAAACAGTCAATCATAAAATACATTTGGAAGAACAAAAGACCATCAATAGCTAAAGTAATCTTGAACAATAAGAACAATATTAGGTGTGTCACAATACATGACTTCAAATTACTCCATAGAGGCATCCTAACCCAAACAATGTTGCACTGGCGCAGACATAGACATGTAAATCAATGGAATAAAATAGAACACTTAGAAAGTAAGACAAATAGCTACAACCATCTGAGTTATAACAAAAGAACCAAAAACCTACATTGGAGAACAGCTAAATTTTACACAAGTGATGTTAGGATAACATGGATACCTCCATGTAGAAGACTCAGATTAGATCCCAGTCTCTGTGCTGTACAAAAACAAATTTACAGCTAGGCGCCTGTGGCTCACACCTGTAATCCTAGCTACTCAGGAGGCTGAGATTTGAGGATCATGGTTCAAAACCAGTCTGAGAAGGAAACTCCATGAAACTCTTATCTCCAATAAACCATCAGAAAACCAGAAGTGGTGCTGTAACTCAAGTGGTAGAGTACTAGCCTTGAGCTGAAGAGCTAAGGGACAGCGCTCAAGCCCAGAGTTCAAACCCCATGACTGACAAAAAAAATTACAATGGATCAAAGATTATAATGTAAGACCTGAAAAACTTAAATTTATAGTCATAAACATGGAGAAAAAACATGAAACATTAGTAACTTTTCTGAATAAAACTCCAATTGCACAGATAAGAAGAAATGAAAACTAAATGGTATCAAATTCAGAAGCTTCTATATAGCAAAATAAAAAAAAATTACAGAATCAAAAGAAAAACTTCAGAATAGGAGGAAATCTAGGCCAATTCTTCATCAGATAAAGGATTAAAGTTTTAAACAGTCCCTCAAGATAAACATCAAAACAATAAGTAGTCCAATTAATAACTGTAGTTAGCATCATGAAATCTATGAAACACTGAATAAAGAGGAAGCATGAGAGAAGGTATAGAGTGAGGTAGAGTAGGTAAGCATCGTCAGGGTATACTGTGTATATCCATGGAATTCTAACAACAAAGATCCCTAATTATTAATGTATGATATATCAAAATAAAATATTTTCAAAACCAAAATATAGAGTAGCCAAACGGATTAAGTAGTTTTCAAAAACAGAAGAAAAAAATGGCTAATAGATATATGAAGAAAAGTTCAACATTCTTAGCCATAAAGATAATGCAAATCAAAACATCATTGGAATTTCATCATACCCCAATTAGAATGATAATCTTAAGAAATGGCTTCCAAAGATATAAGAACAAAAGGATATACCTATACACTCTTAATATTAATTAATTCAGCCGCTATGGAAAGTATGAAGTTTAAAAAGCTACAGATAGACATGCCATCTGACCTTTCTATACCAATGCACAGGAGTATAAGTGAACATAAAGCCTATATTTATGGCAACACTATGCACAATAACTAAATCATGGAATAAGCATAGATTCCCATTAATCAAAGAATAAAAAATAAAGTGAGATTATACATATTTTTGTTTGTAGGTGTGTATACACATATATGTCTATATAGATGTCTATATATACATGCATATATGTTTGTATGTGTATACCTGTATTATTTTAGGTATAAAGAAGAGTACAAAGGAAAGAACTAGAGACCATAAAAGTAAATTAAATGCATCAGGCTAAAAAAGTTAAATATAACTGCCATATGAAATAATCTAGTATTTAAAAATGAATGGCAGGAATGTAAAATAGTTTCTGTTGTGGGCTGGTACCAATAGAAGCAAGGAGGGTGAAAAGAAAGCATATGGTGGGATGAAGTATTTTTAGAACAATGAAAAACTGCTGAAATTGATACAAAAGAGAAGAGAAAATGAAGGGGAGATGACAAAGAGGGTGGGTTTGATTGGAATAGATTGTGTGCTTATGTAAAAACATCACAGTGAAATTCCCTCATACCAATAGCATATGCTAATAAACTGTGAAAGAAATCACTGGTTTTTCTGCCACACTGATCAAGTGAGATTTATAATTCTACCAAGCTTGGTACTAGAGAACATCCAATAAGTATATTTATTGTGTATTATTTCACAGAGTTTCTGAAAGAATTTAAGTGAGCTAATTCATAAGATTCTCAGAATATTTTTAAAGCATAATTTTTCTTAGGTTTAATGAATAAAAATAAATAGCATATAGGTAGGTAGGTAGATGATGATGTTGATGATGATGATGATAGAATAATAGAGGAATACTATATAAATGCATACATATATTCATTTTAAAATAGTAAAGTCAATTTACTAGGATTGAAACTTTAATCTTAACAAAAATTCATAAAGCTGTTTTCCAAATTAGTTCATTTAAATTTCAGATACCAGTTTGATTTTTTTTTAAATTTCAACAGACAACATAAAAAGAAGCTTACTGTGGGGGAGGGACATACAAAGCCAAAGAAATAATCTTATAAATGTGTTAGAAACAATCGCATGAAAGAAAAAAAAACATTTGAATACATATCTTAGGGTTCATTTCCCTAACATCAACTTATCTGACATTTTATGCTTGACTCAGACATATACTAGTAATTGCAAATAAGGGAAACCATGTTGTTATAATTTGTGGAGGGGAAGAGAAAAAAACAAATCGTTTAAATAGGGACACAGGTGGATCCATTGCAACAATGAGACGTGAAAGTCCTATGTCGAGAACGAACTTTACAACTTTGGTAGGGGAGAGGGAGAAGGTACGGGAAGGGATGGGAAGGGAAAACAAAGGAGGAGGCTACAATGCTTGGTAAGAAATGTACTCATTATCTTGCCCGTGTAATTGTAACCCCTCTGTACAGTATTTTCACATTAAAAAAATAAAAGAAGCTTAAAAAACAAGGTGAACTGTACAAATAAAAACCCATGGGATATAGCTATATATTTCTTTTCTAATAAGCTAGCTCCATCAACTGTGAAACGACAAATAATGAAACTTAACCTCTCAGAGTACTAGATGGTTTGGAATTGCTATTGCTGTTTCTATTTTACTCTTTCAACAACTTTGAGAAGATGGAGGAAAATTATGAATATATCCCTGAGTATATTTGGGGGGGGGATTTATCCAGAAAAATACCTTCCAGACTATATTATCAGGCTGTTGAAACAACTTTCCCCATTTTCTATATATGCATTTACAGAACCATGCAGAGATAGCTAAATTTTAAATAACCTAGTATGTCTAGAGTTTTATTATGATTGTTAGTCTATATTAATCTGGAGTGAAATGTGAAGCACTGGATTTTTAGAATTATCTTTTCAGTGTTTGAGAAATTTTCCAAAAGTTTAATCAATTAGCATAGATGCACATTTGAGTTTGTAATTAAATTTTTTCTATAGTCTATATGTTTTCTTTTCAATATTATTAATATTCAATAATCATGAAGTCAATTGTCATACTCAAGGAGTATTTTATTATCTGAACATTTACTATATTAACTTGTTTTAAAGTAATATATACAGGTAATGTAAGTTAAGAACACTAAGAGTAGCCAGGTGCCGGTGTCTCACACCTGTAATCCTAGCTACTCAGGATGCTAAGATCTGAGGATTGCAGTTTAAAGCCAGACCTGGCAGGAAAGTCTGTGAGACTCTTATCTCCAATAAAACACACTAGAAAACTGGAAGTGGCACTGTGGCTCAAGAGGTACCGCGCTCGCCTTAAACTGAAGATGTCAGAGACAGCGCCCAAGCCCAGAGTTCAAGCTCCACGACCAACCCCCTCCCCCAAAAAGAACATTAAGAGTATTTATATAAATTAAATCCAGAATGATGGAGGGATGGAAGAAGATATGTTGATCAAGATGTATTGCATTTATAAATTGATATGTTGAATTAAAACCCCTTTGTACAACTCCTTAACCAAAGTGAAGCAAAACTTTAAAAAAAGGAATAAAATCTATGACAATATGACAATATGAAACATTTGATGATTCAGAATTAAAGAGGTCATTAAAATTGTCATTATAAAATTATAACCACAAAGCCTTAGTATATACAAGCATATAATTGATGTATGTGTTTATTATCATCTGTGACAGGCATCATTTTATTAACTTTTAGTGATTATACTTCACATCACTGTAAAAACAGGATTTCCTCAAATAGAATAGCAGATTACATATATTACTTCACCTACCATTCATGATACTTTGCTCTGTATGAACCCTATGTTAGTTTTGAGTAGTTATGTATAAGATCAAATCTCTAAAATATATTGTTTCCTAGTTACAGAAAAAAAACACTGTTAAACTTTGAATGCCTCAAGAGTAAAATTCATGTAAAATTATCTTTAGATAGCCTGAAAACATAATATTTTTTCTACTCTAATGCTTGTGGTACATTATTAAAATCTCATCATTTGTCTTTTAGATATACTATGGAACTTGATTGTTCTGGAACTGTATAACTCCCACAACTGGAGTAAAGAAGTTGGCCAGTTAGAATTTACTATAGATATCTTGCTGATCTTCTCCATTTCCTGTGTTTTAGTTAAAGAGTCTTTATTTTATGCTAGGCACTGAAGGCTCGTGCCTATAACCCTAGCTACTCAGGAGGTTGAGACCTGAGGGTTGTGGTTCAAAGCCAGCCTGGGTAGGAAGGTCAGTGAGACTCTCATCTCCAATAAACTACTCAGAAAAAAATTGGCAATAACGCTGATGAGCAAGTGCTAGAGCGCTAGCCTTGAGCACAAAATAAATCAGGGACAACACTCAGGCCCTGAGTTCAAGCCCCAGGACAGGCTCAAAACAAACAAACAATCCTTCACTTTAGACCTATCAGAGATATTCTTGTCATTTCATAAAACCTCCACTGTGGATGACACTTGACCTTTCATCTAGCTAGCTCATTTAAACCAACAACTTTACTAACAATTAAAAAAAAAGAAAATGGCTTTAAAAATCACAGTAATATGCTTAAAAAAATAAGTATCTTTCTCTACTTCCTTTGCCTCCTCCATCACCAGATAAAATTCTGAACAATTTTATTTTCTTATACAACATTATGAAAATTTACTTATCTGTGTAAATTTATTAGTCTTTTTTTGGAAGTAACGGGAATATTCTGTACATTGTTGTTTTTTTTTTTAAAGTAGCCAGTGGAGTCTGGTCACCTTTTTATGTTAGCACATATCAATATTTTTTAAAATGGTATGGATATATTAAATTCACTTACCATTCACATACAGGTGGAATATCACAATATTCCCAGTGATTGCCATCAACACACTGAGAAAATAAATATTGCATTGAAAGTACATGTGCATGAGTGAAAATAAAACAATGAGGCTTGTGGAGAGAGGTTCAGCAAAGTGGGGAGAGGAGGGTGGAAATGATTTTTCTTATTGAAGAAAAATATATCTCTACACCAATTCAATCCTTGTGTTCCAGCCCACTATACATTTAGTGTTTTTTGTTTGTTTATTTTTTGGGTCCAGTCGTGGGTCTGAACTCTGGGCCTGGGTGCTGTCCCTCAGCTCTTCAGTTCAAGGCTAGTGCTCTACCACTTGAGCCATCGCCATTTCCGGCTTATTCTTTTTGCTTTTGTGGTGCTGAAGAATCGAACCCAGGGTCTCATGCATGCAAGGCAAGCGCTCTACCACTGAGCCACCTTCCCAGCCCCACGGCTAGTGTTTTTAAGGAGGAAGTTGAAGGTCTTATTTTATGGGGGGGAAAGCTTACTCTTGTTTTATATAGAATTTGAAGTAAGAACCAGTTAGTCGATGTCAGTTAGGGAAAGTTAATTGATATTTCTATGCATTGCTTTTGTTATCTGAAAAAACAGATAAAGTACACATCTTTTGGATTCAGGAACAATGTAGAAAAGAAGACTGTCTACAATAGTAAGCAGAGTAAAATGGGTTACCATCACCATAATTATTCTTAAAATGATCCTACACAATATCAAGGAATTCTTAACTGTGTTTTACTTAGTAGTCTGAATGGTAAGCACATACACATTTTAATAATTTCCTTCATAACATTCACTTAAATAAATATATATTTGTTTATCTTTCCCTCCTTAGTATGAATAATCATAATTATTTTTTTAAGTTTATTTTTCAGCTTTGTTTCTCATGTTTCACAATAAGTCACATTTTTACATTCACTAGCACTGATTACTTATACAATGGTGTACATTTTGACGTTTATATATGCATGCAATTGGTCTCAGAACCATCTCTCCTATCATTTCCACCCTCCTCTCCCCACTTTGCTGAACCTCTCTCCACAAGCTTCATTGTTTTATTTACACTCATGTATCTATGCAAAGTGTTTCCTTCGTTCACCCTCTTTATCCTTCCCCTTCTTCCTCCCATAAGTATATCCAACCTGTATATGATCTGTTTAACATTCCCTTTGTTACTGTTTATAAGTATATGCTAATTGCTCAATCACATAGAACGCCTCCCCATTAACTCTCACATTCCCCATTCCTACATCCTCTATTACTCAGTAGCTTTTAATAAGCTCACTTTTCCATCATCGTTTGCAGAACTACTTTATTTTGCTACTATTCACCTTCTAAACGTCACTATGCAATGTTGATCACTTGTAATAATAGAAAATAAAATAGTTTCATTTTCTCTGTCTGTGTTCTGGAAAATATTTAAAAGCATGGAAATATCAGTCTATGGATCTGTTTAAAATTCCAAATCTTCACAATCTATTACCTTACAGCTGTCATGTTATGATAATTTTCCCAACTTCCTTAATGTTTCTTAAGTGAGTATATATTTTACTGCTTTGGTAAATAATTGTAGACATTTATATTTTCTTAGGTGAACATTCATTAATTATAATTTGTGAATTAAATTTTATTTACATAAATTGGATACATATTTACACTTTTGATTTTCTCCTCCTGACATTTCTTCCACTTCTTAGTACTTTTCTATACTTTTTATTTTTTGTTCTTTCATTTTCTTCTTTACTTCAGCCAACTTTCTCAAGAAATTTATCTAGCTTCATTCAATTCTTGTTATGCTCTATGGAAGAACAAGAATTAGTGTCTCTCTTAATGAATAGCCCCGATACAATTGCTGAGCAAGTAGAAAGAATTCTGAGGTGATTCATAGTTTTGTGATTCATAGTCTGTCAAGGACACTACTGTTGCAAATAAGAGAAACATACAAATTTATGATTATAAAATATGTATATTTAATATTTTCATTAGTGAAGCTGATTATTTTCTTTGTGTTTTCCTTACTAGTATTTTTATTTGGCTTTAAGGAAGAAGTAGGAGTTGGTTTATCATTACTATTATTATTTTTACTATTATTATTGTATCATAGCCAACTGTCTTACTTTTCTTTCAAGATGCTAAACTGAATTGTATCCACTCTATTTAGATTAGAAATGCACTCAAGTTTTTAATCAAGATTCCAAACACTTCCTTTTATTTTTTCTTTCTTATACTTCCTTGCTTACATTTTCCTAAAAGTTGCTAGACTTAAAGATTAGGAAAACAAAAATCAGTCTTAATTTTCATCATTTCATCTCTAAAACAGTACCTAACATAGCTTCTAAAAATATGTATGATTATTCTCCCATAGTGGTTTGATATTTGTTTATATTTTTAGCAAATGATGTTCAGCACAATAGACAATAAATTGCTTTTGTTCAATGATGAAATGTTTTTGCTGTTGTTCAGTGAAGCTTTTAGGTATTAGTCTATTTCAATGAAAGTTGTGTTTGACTTACCATCTGGACCTGTCAGCATCCCCAAAGAACATCAACTATTATGTCATTACTTCAAATATTTTTCATTTGGATTTTCAATACTTTGATCTTCTATAATTAATCTCTGCCTCCCCTTCCTCTTTCATAGTGGTAGAAATTAGCTTCCCTGTCTGTCTTTCAACAAATCACTGCCACTCACTAAGCTTTATGACTATAGACATTATGCTTAACATCTCTAAACCTAACACTTCTTTTCTTCATTTTTGATATAAGCACGGTAGCAACACTTGGTTCATAAAATTGTGTGAATTACAAGAAAAATGCTAACTGCAATGCCCAGCAGGTTAAAAAGTGAACTGAGTGTTTGTTCTTATTAGTAAGTTGAATATTTGAAGAATGGCTTAAAAAGAAAGTTTCTCAGAAAATTACAAGATCACAGATAAGCAGTATTGTAAAGGTGATTTGATGAGAAGATTGTATGAAATGTCACACCTCCCTCATTATTTTGCCAAGGGCTGACCTGGTTAGAACAAAGTAATAGACAAGTAATGGCCTCCAGCAATCCTGAATTCCTCCTCCCTTTTCACATCTCTAAAATTTTAGTGTTTTTTTAAACAATCACATCATGAATATTCCTTAATAATACATTAAAACCACTTACTATACTATGAGTTCTTCACGTTAACTTTTGAATGTACAAAATGTAAATATTATTGTTATAGAAGGTTAAATTTTAAGAAAAATGATGGCAGGATCTCAGATAGGGTCTACAGGGACAAGTGTGGCGACAAACATGTTAGAGATAGTCTTAAGCTAGTTTCAACTTTACTCCTATGAATTCACATGTTTTCTTTCAAACGATTACAACTGCCATCACTGGCTGGCTGATTAGCCAGGTTGCCAATTTTCTCTTTCAACCTGTAGCCTTTAGCCTATAATTTATCTGAAATCTCTATGGGTGGCAGAGTTAAAAGACCTTCCTTTCAAACTATGGGACCATGACATCCAAAATTAAGTTGGTCTTTATCATTTTGTCTGTGCAAATTAAATTATGATAAGCAGTGATTGATGAAGGGGTTAAACTGTTTATTAGAAATTAGAAATTAATTCATTCATCCATTTCTCCAGTGCCCATCAATCAAATGTGAGTGCTCCTTGTGGGAAAACTTTCTTTTCTATCCAAGTGTGTTACTTAAAAGTTTCTGCTTTGGCCTGGTGGCTTGGCTCTTGTTAAGGTAAAGCGGATCCTCTTTGGGATAAGGAAGGATTTTTGAAATGGTAATGTTTTGCCTAAAACTGGTTTCTTTACGTAATGGAATTAAGAAGCACCTCTGATTGTTCAAAAAATTAGTAGACTGTGTCAGGAATATTTTAAGATAACTTACTTACTGTCAGTCTTATTTCAAAGTCACCTTATGTGAATATATTTTACCCTATTCAAACTAGCCAATCATGAGCAGATTTTGATCCTGGGCTCAACCAATCTAATCATAGTGGCAGAACCCGCTGCAAGGAATAAATAAGGGAGCAGTCTGCCGGTTCTGTGTGCTTGCTTGCCAGATTTTCAGCCGATGGTTCACTCTTCTGCAGAAGTAAATTTTGCCTTTCGATGACAATTCTTTTTTTTCGTGTGTATTGTTGTGACACCAGTGGTTCTTGGCGAGCATATTTATAACATCTAGTAATTTGTTGTGGCATCTGGAGGACAGGTTCTGCTCTGTGGAACTGAGAGAAGTTCTAAAGTGTCTCCATCTCCTGAACTAAAATGAAGAGGATTTTTTTTAATTAGAAAAAAGGGGTTGACTGCAATGCTACTAATTTGGTAACCAATTTAAGGGGTATACACTAAAAGAAAAAATAATTCACACTGTGATAAGAGAACTAAGTCTAAAAGAAGTGCAGAACCTTGATTAGATAGAGGAGAAATATATTTAGTGAACATATCTTCTAACGTTATTTGGAAATGTATATGATTGTTGGTTAATATGTTGGTATTTGTTCTATTTTAGGATACAATCCCAAACAATATAACACAATAAGTAATAGATGAGAGTCTCAGTTGTTTCTTTTCTTTAACAATAGCAGACATTGAGTTTTTTAAATGGTTTCCATCCTGATGAGAATGCAGTTATCCATCATTACGGTTTTCTACCACATTTCCTTTTCCGAGCCCTTTCCCCATGGTTATTGGCTATTTGAAGATCTTCTTTTGAGAAGTGCCTACTCAAGTATTCTGCCAATTTTTTTAATTGGATCATTTTTTAATATTGATTTTAAGAGCTCTTTGTACACTGTGTCTTATTTTTAGTTATGAATAGAGTTGCTAACATTTTGTTTCAATCTATGACAGTATAATTCAAGTTTAGTTTTATCAATGTTTCTTTCTGTCATATAAAAGAAATATTTTAATTAAATATTTTTACATTATGGTTACATCTTTCATTTTTAAAACATTATTTTTTACTTACATATGGTTATAGAATCAATGTGAAAGTGAATAACCACAATGCAATCTACTGACAAAATGAAATATAAATTTATATAAATCATTTATTTACAACAGTATAGATGAATCTCAGACATTATAGAGAGCAAAATTGCCAAGAAATAAGGAATGCATTTATATGAAATTAAAGAATGAGTAAATTTAGTCTATGATTTGAAAATCAAATCAAAGATATAATGTGGAAAGTAATCAGTGTATTGTGCATTTTTCTGGGACTTAGTATATACATATACAAATATATGTCAAGCTGTGAAATTAAGATTTGCACACTTCATCTGCATGTTATGACTCAATTATGCAAAAGACTTAAGAGACTTCTTCAGTTAAAAACTTTCACATAGTATTTTAGATCACCTGATTTCTCAGATATAGCTTCCCAAGTTAACCTTCCTTATTCCAATTTTGTAAATCTTACACTCAAAGGTATCATGTGATCACATAAACTATCAGCAATAACAAATACTAGAGTCACTTTACTAGGTAATTCTAAGAAATTTTACTTTTGCAAATACTTTACAAATAGCCTATAAAGAAGAAACTGCAAGTTTCGTATTTGCAAATCTGTCTTTAAATTAGTAACAACTCTTTGTAGCATGAATTTTTGTATGCTTAATATTGCTAAAATAAAATTTATTTTGTCATGAGAGCCAGCATTTCAATAAAGACTATGTTTCAAAGCTGAATATTCATTATCATACAGGCAAAATTTTGTAATAATGGCAAAGGGTTTTTTTTGTTTTGTTTTTGCTGAAGTCAATATGATCAGTGAATATATCTTCACAGGTTTATTTCCTTCAATTAAGAAATCAGAAAATTATAAGAATGGAGACTTGGTTCAATTATTAAGGCTGCTGTGAAACAATACTGTAAACTGAGTGCTTTTATACAGTAGACACATATTGTCATACTGTTCTAAAGTCTTGTCATATGAAGTCAAGCTGGTAGGGACTTGGGGTAGGGACTTCCTTGTTAGGCTTGTGCAAGTGAAATCTATTTCATGTTCCTTTGCTGGGCTTATAGAGAGCTCAGTTTGTTCATACAGGATTTTCCTTGGGTAAGCACAACTGGCCAAATTTACCTGTTTTCAAGAGGAAACCAAACATATTGGATAGGGACTCACCCTACTTTAACATTACTTCTTCTTTGACTAATTGCATCAGCATGAACCCTATTTCCAAAGAGGGTCATATTCTGGACTAATCAGGATTAATTATTTAGCATAGGAATTTGGTGAGACACACAAATCAACCATAGTACTAGACAATAGTATCATCATATCCAATTCAGAAAAAAAACATGATACATTTTAAGATGTTAACCTAAGCTTTAAATTTCATGAAAAAGAAATTGCTGAAAGTATCTTCAAAATGTTTTCAAAGATGAATGTTTTAATGTGCAAACGACCCCCCACCATTTGTCAGAACTCTTGTGATGAACCATTATTTAAATAGTTCATAGGCTCTTGTCTTGCAGTTTTATATAGCTACACTGAATTGAGTATATTCTGACCTCTGATTGAAATAGCATGTGAAAAATATTAAAATTGCAAATAATTCACATATAAAATTAAGCAGAAGTATTTAATTTACCCTGGCAAGTAAAGAACCTTTATATCTCTACCAATCTATATCCCTAAATAAATACATAATAAAATGCTAAAATTTGATCTTAACACAGTAGTATACAGAGCACTTATTCTCTTTGTATAACTTCTCCTTAGCTTTTGATAATTGGTGTTGTTTTTCAGTGTCTATTGATACAAAAGTTTAGCAATGGACCTACAATTAATAGACAAACCTGACTCCCATCTTGCTGCATGTAAGAATCACTTCTTCACTGTAATAAATTGATCATTTCAAATTCTCAAGCATTATGTATAAAAGACCATAATACTATCACATATTATGGTAGAAGGTATGTTATTATTTTTTCTGTATAAAAATCATAATTCCATTCAAATCATATACTATTTTGTGCTGATCCTGGGATTTGATTCCAGGGCCTTGCTCTTTGTCTTTTATTTTTTCCCTCAAGACTGATTATCCACTACTTGAGCCACACCTCTAATTTCTGGCATTTTGCTAGGTAACAGGAGATGAGAGTCTCAAAGACTTTTCTTCCCAGGCTGGCTTTGAACTTGATCCTCAGTCTCCTAGGTAACTTGAATTACAGGTATGAGCCACCAACACCTTGCTCAAATCTTTTTATTTTTGTTTCCTAAACATGTGTCTGGTATTCTAATCACATAAATTATCTTGGGGCCAAAAGTGTCAACAGAGTAAACCATATCAAGAAAAAATATAGTTCTCATACTAAATGGCTAATATAAAGGGGTAAGTTTCCAAAAAAAATAAAATACAATAGATGCTCACTCTGGCCAGATCACCTTCTTTCCTTTATAGTGCCATGCAGCCTATGTGACCGCCCTCCGACCCCCCCCTCCCCCCGCCACTGCTTGTATTTACACACTGTCTGTGTCTGGTTTACCTTAAAGCAACTGTTCTTAAGATTCTATGGCAAGAAATTTATTATGGTTAAATTATAGCCCTCTGAAATTTATATTATGTAAAATATTAATGAAGATGAAATGAGGACATAGTGATGAGTTCTAATTCAATGTGTCTTGTGTCCTGTGTCCTTCTGGCAAGAAATGATTTGGAAATGGAAAATTCTGAGACCAGAGTTATCATGCACTGGCAAATAGCAAGGTAGCAGCCATCTACAAAATGATGCAAGAACCTTCAGAATAAAACAAGTCACACTGTTACCTTGTTAGATTCTTGACATCCCAATCTCCAGAAATGTGTAAAAATAAATTGGTATTATTTATGACACAAAGTCTTTAATATTTGGTATAATAGCCCTAGAAAATAAATATATTTATTCCTTGGTATCCAGAAGGGATTTATTCTAAGACTCCTCATGCATACCACATGCTTACATCTCTAATGTAAAATTCAGTAGTATTTGTATTTATCATACACATATCTTTCTTTAAACTTTAAATTATCTCTAGATTACTTAAGATATCTTTTAGTTCACTGCAAATGCTACTGAAATAATGTCTATACTACATTGTTTATTAAATAGTGATGTGGACAACAGTCAGGTATTTTCAGTGAAGACACAATATTTTTCAAATACTGTTGATCCAGTTGGTGGAATACACAGATATAGAACTAATGAATGTGAAGGGTCCATTATGCATTTAAAAAGAAAAATCAATACCTGCTCTTAGATCCTTACTAATTTACATAGCTGGAAAAGACATTAATGAAACCATCTTCTGTTTCTCTGAAAGCACATGCTTGTTGTTAAATTATAATTGAACTTTGACATTGGTGGCCCTTACCATTCTCTACACAGTAATTGGATTTATGTAGCATGTTCCTTCCTGCAGGCTTATAGCTAGTTCAAGGGAACTCACATAGCATTTTATTGAGAGGGATATAATCTCCTGCTCCAGAATACGTAACACAGAGGTGTATGATTAAGACTAAAATGCTATTCTTATTCACTTTTATTCATTAATACTGCCAACTTTGATTTGTTGTGTGGAAATGGATGCTTAGAGAGATGGCATAATTTACAAAGGTCTCATAGCTAGAGAATGAATGCACTCAGATTTCTTTTCCTTTAATTTCATTTTATTGTAAAGATGGTGTACAGAGGGGTTACAGTTACACGAGGAAGGTAATGAGTACATTTCCTGTCAAACATTGTTACTTCATCCTTTGATTTTCTCCTACTATCCCTTCCCTCCCACAGCTCCCTCACTTCTCCTCTCCAGAAATTGTAAAGTTTGTTTCTAATGTAATGGCTTGTGAGTATAATTGTTGCAATAGGTCATCTTGTGTCCTTGTTTCAGTCAGACTTCTAAGCCAAGTTACAATTTCTAATACTAGTTTTCTTTTATCCTGACCTTTCATCTACATTCAGTAAAGCTTTTGATATGGCCAAGGTAGGAGCCAGTGCACTTTCCTCTTTATAAATTCTCAGAAGAAGCTCTCACTAAATATTTATTAATGCACTTGGTCTCTTTGTGTTGTTCTGGTTACTTCTCAATCCTAAACATCAAACAAAGAAAACAGCATAGACAAAACCATATTTACGTAAGTGTCTAAGAATAGTCCACGAAAGAGTAGAAATAGCAAAATACATAGAAAAAGACAAAAATGATGAAGAGTTCTGAGAATCCAGTTCAAACAAATAAAGGATTGGCACATGGAATAAAAAGTAACAGACAAACTTCTCTTTTACTTTAATGGACAATGTGCATGTCAAAACAACTCCTTAACATTAAATGGAGATTATTTATTTGAGGTTATTAAAAATGATAATTGAACATTTGAAAACTGTGGACATGATTCAGAATTGGAAAAAAAAGTGCTTATTTTAAGAGAGGCTTTTGAAATTAATTAATGCTTGTAAAATACCTTAGAATATTTTGTGCTATACATCTGGTTTGAAAGTAATTTCCCCTGTTAAGATGTAAGACCACTTTATAGCTCTGATTACTTCCTCCCTTAATATATCTGGATTGGAATGCTGGTTTATTTATTGGTTTTAAACTATTTACTAGAATTTCAGTTAAGCTAGTATTTTTATAAAATGTTTCACTATTAATCTACCATTCAATCTATGTTGAAATCTATGAAATAAAAAACAGTTCTTGTAAATCCTCAGTTTGATTTATGGAGACTTCATCAAGTAAAAGCCTTGTTGTAAATATGCAGTGATGGTGGGGATAACTTGGATGGGAGGAAACAATGGAATGGAAATGTCTTTCTTGATATTTGTTTTCCTAAGAGTCTAATTTAATGTGGGCTTTCACATTGGACTCCTTACTCTATAAAATAGAGAGGAGGTAAGTTCTCTAACTTGTAAACTAGAGAGCAAAGAAAAATATTTTCCCCTTACCAATTATAAGCAGAGCCCTTAAAGAAGATAGGTAATATTAACTACTAATAATTATAACGAGTTTCATCAATTAAACAATTATTTTATTATTGTATTATCCATTTTACTTCAACAAGCATGCTAGAGAACATATAAAATTTTTATCATACTTCAGTTGTAAAGCGGTAATTTATTGAAGTTATATTATTTGCTCAGGGTTATTTATCAGCAAAAGAGTCCAGGATAAATTTTTATTTCTTATGCTGCTCACACCCAACACAAGTAAATAGAATAAAGTTCTGTTCATTGTTAAATAGTAAATCTACATATTTTTCTGATTCCCATGCTTGTTATTGTAACTTGAGGAATACCTGAAATAATGTTTCTTTTCCAAAAAGTTTAATGACATGGAAACGAGAGAAAATAAATCAGAAATTTTTATTATCTTTAAAAAAGAAAGTTACATTACTTATTTGCATTTTTAAATCATCATTTAGTTTTTCTACACTTAAACTCTAATGGTTATGTTAGATGAAAAAAATAAGAAAACAAATTTTATATCTTCTAAAATTCTAAATCTTACATATTAAAAGTTATAAGCAAGCTAATATATGAAAGAATTTCACAATATATCCCATAACTGAAATACTCATTCTACTGGTAGAAGTGAGGTGGAATTTTAATTGTGAAACATATGTACAGTTTTAAGGTTGATAGATACAATGGTTTTTTTTTTGTTGTTTGTTTTTGGTTTAGCTTTTTCTTTGTTAAAGCTCATTAGATGTTTTCCTACATTCTCTGTCCTTCAGACATTGTATTTATGTGGAATCCAGAGTGATCGATTATAAGCATGAGTCACACATAATTTACAGCCTGCAATAGTCATAAATTATGAACCAGAGCCACCATGATTTTCAACATGGCTATGTTGAATTTTACCAACCATATTAAAAGCATTCATATAGATAGAAACAATGTAGTGATACAATAGTACTTTGAAATTCAACCAAAACATTTCAATTTTAAAATCTTAATTTTAACCAGCCCTTTACATGCTAAAAAAAAAACAATAGCATACTATTGACTTCTTTGAAAATTCTCAACATTTGTATGCCATATGCTTTCAAAGAATAAAATAGTCAATATTTAATAAAATAATCCTAAACTAAAATTCATCCATTGCAGCTGGAGCTGTTTCTTTATTTAGAAAAGCTTATTAAACTTCAGTCGAGGAGCAGATAATTCAGAGACAAGCCGAGCTTCTCCCAGTAAGACCACTTTTCTCCTGCATGCTGAAGGTAATTTTATAACCCTCTATTAATGGAAAGATCTAAGCAAGATTAAGAGGCCTCTCCAGGTCCCTCCCACATCCCAGCATGCCCTGAAGTACTTTAAAGGAACTGTTTGCATTGGAATTCTCCCATGCATTAGCACTTAAATCTTTAAAATATCTTTGAAGCCCATCTGTTTCAGAGCTCCATTTTTAATGAAAGTGGAAAGGGGCAGTTATAACTTATCTCTGATACATTAGGTCTTGTCTCAGTTCAAATTTGTTTCACTACAGATAGATCTTTGCAACAGAATTTTTTCATTCAAAAGGTAATGAACCCATTGAAAACCATTTGTAATAATACAACTCATAGAAATAAGGGAATGGAACTAACTCATCTAGTAGGATGCCATTGTTCTACCACCTTAGACTTCTTTTCAAAACTACAGAATATGTTGTTTGTTCACAAATTCATGTGATTTTTTGAAAAAGTGTCTAGCAATATTCTACTCTCAAATATACTGAATTAATATATTACCTTTTTTCCAAATCCTTGTATTTGAAATAAATGTTTGAATATAAAGAGCATGACAACAAGAGTAAAAATTAAGGAATCGTTTCTAA